>NC_081426.1:88592879-88679628 GCF_949786415.1 Peromyscus eremicus
TGTCTTCCTGGACTCTGACCCTCTGAAGCTGTACGCCCAAGTCAACCCTTTCTTTTGCAAGTTGCCTTGGTTACAGTGCTTCCCCACTATAGAAAAGGAACTAAAACACCTATCAAGACCAATATTTGTTGCCCAGATAGTCCTGGATGAGTGACTTTCTGCTAGAGCAGAGTCAACTTACCAAGGGCTACATACAATCTTAGAGAAAATTGCCCTTCCCCCTCCCAGCAACTATCAGCTGCCAGTAGCTCCTCAGACAGGGGTGGGATTTCATGTCCAGCACGTCCCTTCCTCTCCCGCCCATCTCCGTGATGAGATTTGGTCTGGCATGGGCTTGCACAGGTCTTGTGGATGGTGTCACAACCACTGTGAGTTCATATGCGCAGCTGCCCTGCAATGTCCGGAAGACTCCACTTCCTTGTAGCTGCTCACTGTCTCTGGCTCTCACACTCTTCCTGGCTCCTCTTTCGCAATGATCTCTGAGGCCCCTTGGGAGGGGGGTGCAGTGTACATGTTCTATTTAGGGCTGAGCATTCTGCAATTTCTTCTTACCCATGTTTTGGCTAGCTCTGGTTCTCTGTGATAATTATCATCTACTGCAAACAGACATTTCTCTGATAGGGTTAAGAGATATAGCCAGGCAGTGGTGGCGCATGCCATTATTCCAAGCACTTGGAAGGCAGAGGCAGGTGAATCTCTGTGAGTTTGAAGCTAGCCTGGTCTACAAAGTGAGTTCCAGGACAGCCAGGACTGTTACACAGAGAAACCCTGTGTTGAAGAGAGAGAGGGAAAGGGAGAGAAAGAGAGAGAGAGAGAGAGAGAGAGAGAGAGAGAGAGAGAGAGAGAGAGAGGAGTTAATTGTCTGCTGGACGTACAAATTTGTCTTTTATAATATTGGGGAAATACATCGTTTTTGAAAAAGTTCCTATATTCCTGAAACAAATTTCCCAGTTTAAAGCATTTGGCTGTCATGCAAGTCACTGGGTTCTGTGCCCAGGACTACAAAGGGGGAAAATGATCCTCAATAAAGATCTTCAAAAAAATCAAACAGTTATGACAGATGTTACTAAGATACTCAGAGAAATTTGAATATGAACTGTGTGGTAGATAACGGTCATGTAACAATTAAATTTCCTAGTTTGTTGTTTTGTGCTATGTAGGAATGTACTTGTCCCTAGATATGGAGT
This sequence comes from Peromyscus eremicus, assembly GCF_949786415.1. NCBI lineage: Eukaryota > Metazoa > Chordata > Mammalia > Rodentia > Cricetidae > Peromyscus > Peromyscus eremicus. The sequence continues at coordinate 88,594,067 of NC_081426.1, forward strand.
GTTGAGAAGGAAAGGTAGCAAGCTTGTGACTGTCTTTCAAATGTCTTTTAAAAAAGTATATCTATGCATACTATAACACACACACACACACACACACACACACACACACACACATTCAAAATTCAACCAAAGGCTAGAAGCTGGTGAACATAGTTAAAAGTTATAGAGTGGTTCAACATACCTTCCTTGAAACTTACCTGGGCCTGAAGTTTTTCAAAATTAAATCAAAATCAAGAAAAAAAAGCATATGAAAGAATAGCCCCAGCTCTGGGGTGGACCCTGTCCTGTAGAGCCAGCATGAAGCACCGATTTATTCAGCACGCCCATCATCAGCTAACATCGCTGTGCCTTTCCTTCAGTATTTGTTTTCCCAGCACTGACCATCACGTCAGCTAACGTGCTGAGCGTGTCTTAAACCAGTCCTCTGTCCTAACCTGCGTGACTCTACTACCCATTGTGGACAATGTCCATAAGCAAGGTCCCCAGTGACCCAAGCTGATCACCAGAGATTCTTCTCAACCAGAGATTCTTCTCGACACATGTCACCCCTCAACCTGGGCTTCAGTGAGATCCTGCCTCCAAAGGAAGCAAACTGTGTGTTCCTGTCCAATCATCAATGGGTGTTGTAAGGCCATGTCATTTCCACTGGTGAGCAAGAGGGAGGCTGCTGGCTGCCCACAGCTCCATGCTTGCCTCTTTCCGGGAGATGAAAACAAATCATTGCTTGGGATTCCCCTGGCACCCATGGAAACAGATGTTTGCTCCTGAGTAGACACAGTGTGGCTGTTCTGTTCTCTAATTCAATTTTCTGGTTGCTTAAAAGTCCATAAGAACTTTCCAGGTGGGCTCGAAACCCAGCCAAAGGGAATTCCCCTTTTATTCATAACTTGTCTGTGCTTCCAGTAAGTAATGAAAAGGGAACTAGACGCAATATGTCAAAATCTCTGCTGAGACAGGCAGGTTTAGGAGAGAAAGAGTTTGTGTGCATGAGTGTGCCTGCACTCTGAGTGTAAAGGCATCGTTCTGTTAAGGGGTAAAATAGGAGAAGGCAAGGTGCGCATCTCCTGGGAGCTGTAAGTCACTGGAAATCAATCTTGGGGGTCTGAACTTAATCCCGGCCAGCTCACGTGCCAACACTGTACTGTTTAGACTGTGGAGAACTTTAAATGCTTCCCCCCTCCCCCGCTCATACCAGGTCAGCACTAATTCACTTACAGATGATGCTTACACTCTGTAAAACTAGTCCAGAAAGTCTCCAACAGGGCCTGGCACATGTGTCCACCATCTGGCAGGTGGTGGTTCTGAGGGGAAGCTGCCACCTGCTAGTACTTGCCTTAAAAGGATACTCAGCCTACAGCAGGTTTTAGAAGCTGCGCATGAGTTTAAAAGGCAACCTGAGTGGTTTAAAAGGTAGAAATAAAAGATCGCCAAGAAGTAAAGGGATATTGCATCATTTATAATTTTTTTTTTTTAGATTTGTTATGTACAGTGTTCTGCCTGCATGTTTGCCTGAAGGCCAGAAGAGGGCACCAGATTTCATTATAGATGGTTGTGAGCCACCATGTGGTTGCTGAGAATTGAACACAAGGCCTCTGGTAGAGCAACCAGTGCTGAGCCATCTCTCCAGTTCCCATCATTTAAACTTTTTTTTTTTAAAAAGTCTCACTCTGTAGCCTAAGCTGGCCTTGAACTTACTATGTTGCCCAGGTTGGCCTCAAACTTGCAGTTATCCACCTGCCTCAGTTTCCTAGAATTAAAGGTAGAAACCACTCCTGGATACTTTTTAAAAGCATGCTATTGGGAGGAGGGTGTACTTGTTAATGTGCATAAGTGTATGCATATGCACGAGGAACCAGAGATTGACCTTAGGCATTGTCTTAGGGTTTCTATTGCTGTGAAGAGACACCATGACCACAGCAACTCTTATAAAGGAAAACATTTAATTGGGGCTGGCTTACAGTTGCAGAGGTTTAGTCCGTTATCATCATGGTTGGACATGGCAGCGTGCAGGCAGATATGGTGCTGGAGAAGGAACTAAGAGTTCTACATCTTGCACAGGCAACAGGAAGTGGTCTGTCTCATTGATGTGGCTTGAGCAAATATGAGACCTCAAAGCCTGACTGTACTTTGACACACCTACTCCAACAAGGCCACACCTCCTAACCTTGCCACTCCCTTGGGGGCCATTCTTTCAAACCACCACAGGTGTGTTTCCTCAATCACCCTTCACCTTTATACCTCTGAGGCATGGTATCTCACTGGACCTTGAGCTCACCAGTCCTGCTACTCCACCAGCCAGTGAGCTTCAGGCTTACACCTGTGTGCTCTTCCCACGCCCAGTGCTGGGGTCACAGGCGTGTGCCACTGTGCCAAGTTTTCTAAGTGGGTTCTGGGGATTCAAACTTAGGTCCTCATGTTTTCACACAGAATCGTACACACTGTGCCACATTAAAATGTTTGTTCTGAAAGTGGCTTGGATGGATGGATAGGGTAGGGGTCGCAAAGCCTCAGCTCTAGCAGAGGAGCTGTGGGCTGTTGATGGCCACTGGAGGTGGAAGAGTCACTTTACTTTGGGGACTGGCTACTGATAAGGTGCTCGTGCCTTGGTTGATGACTCCACACTCAAACGTGTATGGGCAGCATTAAAGAGACTCATCAGGTTTTGAAGAAGAGGAGACCAAGTTTGGAGGGAGATGTATTAGGGATGTGAGATGAGTTGAGAGGAGTGGCTGGGTGCGTAGGATCAAGATATATTGTATATATGTGTGAAATTTTCAAAGAATAAAAAAATGAATAAAAATGTTTTGGATGAAAATTTTCATGTTCAAGTTGGGAGGAATTGTCAGTCAGAGGGGCAGCTGTTATTCCAGGCCCCTGAGCTAGAGCTCCTCTACTTTAGATAGAAAAAACAATGGCTCCGAGGGTTAGTTTTAACTGTCAACTTGACACAATCTAGACTTGTCCTAAAGGAGTCTCAGTGAAGGGTAGTCTAGATGAGGGTGGCTTGTGGGGCTGTCTCTTGGCAATTATCTTGATTACATTAACTGAGGTGGAAGGCTCTAGCCCACTGCGGGTGGCACCATTCCCTGAGCAGGCATCCTGGGTTCTATGAGTGGAGGAAGTGAGCTGAACACTTGCATCCATACATTAGTTCGTTGTTTGCTGCTCTTGACTGCGGATGGGATGATAACAGTTGTTTAAAGTTCCTACGACCTTGACTACAATGATGGACTGATACCCGGAACTGTTAGCCAAATAAACCCTTGCTCCCTTAGTCTGCTTCTGTCAGGGTGTTTTCTCATAGCAACAAGAAACAAAATGAAGGCAATGGTCGAGGAAACAATAGCGTTCAATAGCACGAAACACACTTGGCTCCCAGACCCTGGGCTTTAAATATTATTCCCCACTCAGGGGAACTGGGACTTGGGAGAAATAGCTGCCGCAGAATGAGGGCAGGAAAGTTCATGAGGAATTGGCATATGCTTCTGTGAAAAGGGAAGGTTGAACAATGATGGGCTGGGCTGGGGATAGAGCTCTGAGATAAAGTGCCCACCTACAAGGCACAAGGGCCTGGTTTTAATCCTCAGCACTACAAAGAAAGGGAAAAAAAATAGTCTGGATGGATTAGGCCAAAAGTGAGGTATGAGTGTATCTGTAATGCCTCAGACTGATAAACTAGGGCAACTGGGCCATTAAAACAAATAACAACAGGCGTTAAGTATGATCCATTTAACAAAGAAGTCGGTGGACCCAAAATAAGCAACAATAAGAAAAAATGTAAACACTTCCCTACAGGAGAATACCAACCAACAGATGCTAAAGAAATGATAGCTACAAATCCTTATTTTGCATCTTTCATGGGCATGACTGATTTAGGAAGCATTGCCAATGTAAGCTAAAACTATTGGGTAAAAATTTGATGAAGATAAAATATTTGCATGGTCTCACAGTACATTAAACATGGAGGCTTCGCATAATTCACCTATTAATCACAAAAGGAAAAATTTAGGCATCTTCCGCAGAGAAACTTGGCAGAGGCCACCTTTACCAAGTGATCAAAGTTCATGCCGCCAACACATGACAGCATGGGATCACGCACCTCTTGCTTAATGCTGAGAAGAGCATGAGATGCTAGAGTCGTATTCCTGCTCCAAATGCACAGTCCCAGTCCAATAATCAGGGAATATGAGCAAAGCCTAACTGAGCCATTCTACAAGGAAAATGACCGTGGCCAGTCCGTTTCCAAGATGTCAACATCATAAGAATAAAGAAAAGACTGAGAAACTGCCCCAGACTAAAAGATCATAGAGAGACAGCACACCTCACTATAATGTGTAACCCTAGATTGGGTCCTGGACCGGGACTCTGATTAGTACTGCATCACGAAATTGCTGGACTTGATAAGTGCCATGTGTCTGTTAAGTAGTTTGTTACCAGGAAATGCACTCTGAGGTTCTCAGGAATGAACGAGGGTGATGATTAATAACACTCTCAAAGGATTTCAAAAGTACAGATGAATGCGTGTGCACACAAATGTGGGAAGAATAAGCAAATGAAATGGGGTGCTAATCATTAGTCAATCTAGGGGCAAGAGATAGAGACGTTCTTCATGAGGCTTTCACATTTCTCAGAGTGTCAAAACCCAAGTTTTAAACAGAAATGATTTCAAAATGAAAGTTAAAACTGAAGAGAAAATTTTCAAAGGCATCCTTCTGTGAAGTCTCAGGCTTTCGTCCACGTCTACGGCTCCCGTGGTGATTTTCCCACAGCCTCCCCAACCAGTTCTTTCATCAGCACCATGCACGGGTACTCCACCGACATCCTCCTAGCGCTCACACCCCCAAACACCTGCCATGCTTATTATGTGGCAACCTGCCCAGACTGCTGTTCTGATCAAAGCTGAACTTCGCAGCAATCAGTGCTCTCCACCTTTGAAGATCTGGCCTTGTCACTCTCTTCTTCACCATTTTGGCTTTCAGCGTGACAAATATTTATGTTTGGTTTTATGCTGGCAGACAAGAAGATCAGCGCGACCAGGACTCTGTCTTCAGGGAATCTCTATTGTATGGAAGATAAAATAAGCACAAAGCCGATGTAGTAAATGCAATATGATGCAGACTGAGATTGGAGTCATGAGGCAGATAAGTGAGCTCTGTGGGGAATATCAACGGGGACACGGACGAGGGACTCTAAGCCTTTCTCACCCGACAACCCTCAGGTTGGGAGGAGCTGGGCATGAGAGTGAGGGAGAGCCAGTGAAGCCATCAGAGTGAAAGGAAGGACTTGGAAGGTCATGGGTTTGCAGCACAGAGCTAAGGAAAGATGGTATGGGATGAAGACAAAGACGCTGATAAAGAACAAATGTGGTCTTTGTTCTGGTTCTTAGCTCAGAGAAGCCTGGGCTGCTTAATTGCCAGAACAGTCTTCGTCATGCTAAAGAAGTGACTCAAGGGGACCCCTAGAGAGCCTCAAGATGGGGACAGATCACCAGAAAGAGGAATCAGATGACTAGAAAGTTGGCATGGAAGGAGAGGGGACTGCAGATTGAATTTGATCACCTGACATATGATTGGGTCAATCATGCCTAAGCAACAAAAGACGATAAAATCTCTGGACACTAAAGCTTGCTGATGCTTACTGGGTGGTGACCATTTCCATGTGCAGGGAAAGATGATGCTCCTTGACCCCACAGGGACAAGGTGTGGCAGCTCTGAGTCCTGGACTCTTCCAGATCTTACCTTCTGAGATGATTTCACTGCTGCCTTTGTAAGAAATCAGAGCACTTCCCTGAGTTCTGAGCCATTCCAGTCAAGTATTATCGAAACTAGCAGGCTGCAGGAAGCCCTGGGTTCGTCACGGACTAATTAGAAGTGTGGGCAGACTAGAGACTCCACTGCTGTTCTGGAGCTCTTCCATCTGTATCTGAAATGGGGCCAATGGATGACCGATTCATGAACACTGGGTTAGTATCACCATTGAACTGAAGTACACTAAATTGGGGTCAAAACTGAGAATTGATAGGCAAAAGCCTGAACATGCATAGGCTTCTAGACCACAACATGGAGGCTGGATTTGAACCCGTGTGCAAGGCTAAGCCACTGAAATGCTTTGTTTCTTTTGTTAGAGAGGGTTTAATTCTCAATAATTCTCCCCAGTTGCAAGATGAGGCAGGTGAGTACTAAGGCAAGAGACCCATTCGGGAGGCTTTTAGTTTTCAATGCAGGGGATCAAAGGCAGGACCTCATGCCTGCCAGGAAAGCACTCTACCTCTGAATCACATCCCAGCCCAGGACTGTGGCCTGAACTGGAGATGAGAAAGGTGCACAGTAGAAATAAAGGAATTGGACAAAAGATGGGCAAGGGATGGCGATAGAGCTGGTGGAATCATGGTGACACTCATATTTCTCATGGGAAACAGGAAAGAAACATTTTGGGGGTCTGACTTTGATTTTGAACACAGTGAGTTCAAGATCCAACAACAAAACATGTCTCATGGAGTGCTGGGTCTGCAGCATGCGATCGCCATTCATTGACTCCTTTAGTAAGCCAGGCCTCAATGACTCTGTCACACAGCAAGTGAGGAGCGGTCCCTCTCTCAGCCTTGCATTTCCTGCTTTTCCTGTCTAGATAAATCCTGCGCATCTTTCAAGATTCATCTAAAAAAAATCTGGTGTTTAGTTGGGGCTGAGGAGACTGCTCCTTCAATACAGTGCTTGCCAAGAAAATAAGCAGATCTGAGTTCAGATCCCCAGCACCCACATAAAGACCGGGCACAGCGCCACATGCTTGTCATCCCAGCCCTGAGGAGGTAGAGACATGGGGACCCTAGGGACATGCTGGCCAGCCAATCTAGCTGAATGGGTGAGCTCCCGGTTCAGTGAGGAAATTTGTCTTTAGAAACAGGCTGGACAGCAATTACAGAGCACTACAGATGGTATCCTTTGGCCTCCCTGTGCACACACGTGTGCACTCTTGCACACACCTGTACACACACACACACACATGCACAAATGTCATGCTGAGTAGATCTGAACCACACTGAAGCCTGTCAGTCTACTTCTTCAGTCAGACAGGGCTGTAACCACATTGTCACTCCACACCACACATGGCGGTCACTCTCTCTACCTCGGCCCAAGTGTTCCCTCCCCCTCCCCCTCCCTCTGCTTAGATAAATCCTTTTTATGTTTCAAAGGGTCCTTTCAGAACCGTGTGTGGCATTAGGCTTTCTCCAGCTATCCCAGTCTGTATTCATATGTCTGCAGCCGGAACAGACGGTGTGAAGCCTTTGAATAATTGAAGTCCACGCTGTCTTGCAGGAGACTGTCCTTACTGTAAGCCCCTACGACAAGAGCCATTTCTTACACAGCTCTCCGCGTTAATTCCTCAGAAGCCCGTAGTGGTTCACGTGCCCTCAAGGGGAGCTAACAAAAACAATGCACGACTCAATGGAACATGGACGAAAACAATCAAATGTTTGTAGTTTTTAAAATAATTTTTCTAATGCAAGGTTAGAAAGGTCCATACGTCATGTGAAGTTCAGTTTTCCGGTCAGTTAAATCTGTTTATTCGGTGACATTGCAGATAGTGTATCTTCACAGTTTAAAAAGGCAGAGCACCAGCATCCAGGAACACTCCTGTGAGGGGACCTGAGGTTGGCACCAGGAGGAATTGGGGCGGGATAATTGAAAAGCCTGAACTGTGGTAACAGGGACTGCTGGCGAAAACCAGCTAATGAGGAGGATGGTGTCTAATGGGGGAGGGGACGCGGCGGCCAATGGAAAGCCCCTGTGTCTGAGAGACCCAGTTTCACTGAGCACCTTCATTAATGGCAGAAACAAGGGTTACACATTTGGTTAATACCATTTTGAGCTGGTTCTCAATTAGGAGGTGCAGCAGACATCACTGAGGACAGGGAAGTCACACTTACGGGTCTACAGAGATGAGAAATATGAATAAAAATTATCATGATGAGATTTGATTTAGGAAAAAATGTAAATGGAGGCAGCAATGAGAGAAATCATCCAGAACACAGGCGCACCCACGGGCTGGGAGACCTAGGGAGCAGCAACCAGCGGGAGAGAGTCTGTGAGGAACAGCGTGTAACTCAGCCCAACGGCAGGCAGGCGGCAGGAACAGGAAAAATTGTTTGTCAAAGACTGCAGCAGTCTTCCCTGACATCCATAAGCACCGTGGGAGACGAGCTGGGAAAAGAAGAAACCAACCAAACCACACATTTGGGCTTCACTCCTTCTGTTGTTAAAAAGCCTCGACGCTCAGTACTCTGAACTGTATTCTAGCAGAAGGAATTGGTAAGACAGTGCAGGGGTAAAGGGGTTAACTATCTGCAACTCCCCTAAACGTCCTCTTCGTAAGTCCAGCATCCCTTCATGATAAAAGTCCTGGAGAGACGAGGAACACAGGAGACCCCTCTCAACATAAAAACGTTGACACACCAAGCAACAGTGAGCATCTTACTAAACAGACCAAATGTAAAGGGTTTCCACCAAAATCAGGAACAAAACAGGTATGCTCACTTCCCCGTCCTGTTCAAGTCTCAGCTAGAGCAGTAAGAAGGGATACAAATAGGGAAGGAAGAAGTCAAAACATTCTATTTGAAGATGATATTACTCTAAACATAAAGGACCCCAAGGGCCCCACCAGGAACCTCTGATAAATGCATTCAGCAGCGAAGCAGGACTCAAAAGGAACACGCAGCAGCCTTGCTATACACACTGAGAAGATACAAAGAAAGAATCAGAGAACCAATACCATTCAAAAAGGCCTCGAAAATAGTGGAATAAATCAGATCAGGAAGGAAAAGATTAGCACAAAGGGAGGGGAAGTGGGCATGAGCTCACACTCCTGTCAGAGGAGCTGCTGGTAACTGGTAGCTGCCTCAAAAGACAAAGCTGCTTCTCTTTAAGGCTGTGGCCTCTCGTGGGTGGACCAAACTCCAGTGAATGGCCACACACCCAAGAGGACGTGGGTACCACACATCAGACCTGATGCTTTAAAAGGAAAAAGGGGTGGGGGGACACAAAGTGGGGTGGGTAGGGAAGGGGGTGGACCTGGGAGGAGTTGTGGGGAGGGATGGAGACAATCAAAATACATATAACATTCTTTAAAGAACTCTTCTTTTTAAGGAAAAGAGAACAGTCTCCGCCCTCCGTAGAGAAGGCTGCCTAGACTCATCCCTTTCTTCAGGTTAGCTTTAGCGGTCACATTTTCATTCTCTTGTGACAGTGTGTTGGGCGATTTTTATCTCACCTATTTTCACTGACCTAGATTTCCAACAATGAAAGACGAGAGACATCTTCGGGGGTGTGATGATTTTACTCTCTACTTTAAAGGGAACCTTTGTATCGGTAGGAAGGGGAGTTCATTTTCACAGACAGAAAATGTCACACACAGAAAAGGCCTCTCGGACCAGCTTCGGGAGCCCCCACTCTCCCGGCTCTCACCCCACTCCATCGGTCGGAGTCCCCTGCTACGAGGGATGGAGTCAGAAATTGGCGATGCTTTGATTCATCACCACCGTCCTGAACCGAGGACAGAGGGACTGCGGAGGACACAGCACTCCTGCCCTTACCATCTGTTTCCAGTGTCCCCAGGAGAGCCAGCCCCGGTGGAGGAAGACGAGGTGGGGCCTTCCTTAGTCACCCAGGACGGAAAGCGTTTCAGGAGTCTGGGTCAGGCCCACCCACTGGTTACGTGGAGGAGGGAGCGACACCCACCCATCTGGAAAGGAGGACCAGACTGTTGCTAGTGTGCTAACGGAAGTTATCCACGTGGAGCTTACGCTTGTGGTTGGGGCAGGTGCCAGACCTGAAAGAGAGTCTGCGAGTTCAGGTCTGAGAGCCATGAAGGAAGGTTCTGGACCCCGGAGACGGCGGCGGTAGTGTGCTGCTGTGGACAACACAGATGCACCGAGAGTCCTGCTCGTGTGTAGGCCCCCTCCTTGGTGCACAACCCCACAGAAGTCGAGCCCTAGGGGATAGTTGGTGACCCTGAACGTAGCTCAAAGTCTCCAGGGTCCTGTAACGGGGTCTGAGTCTCACTCATGCTAATGAGATTCATGGACCCTGTCACTCCCCTCTCACGCCCTCCTAGAGCATTCAGAACAGTGTCCAAACTCCAGACAAAGTGTTACATGGGCGTGGCCCCTGGCCCCCTCTGGCTCCTTTATAACCATCCTCCCCCATACGTGGGCTGGCCATGCCAGACTCTGCTTTAGCTCTTCCTTCTGGCTACCAGAATGTTCTTTCTTATTATTTTTTTTAATCCTTTTTTTTTTTTTTTCAGAGACAGGATCTCATGTAGCCCAGACCCCAAACTCACTTACCGTCTGAGGATGTGAATTCCTGCTTCCCCAGCATCCACCTCCCGAGTGCTGGAGGACAGGTATGTGCTACCATGCCTGGTTTATCGGCACTGAAGATCAGTACCAACTGAGCTACACCCCCAGCTCCACAAATGCTCCTTCCCTGCTCTCTGTTTCTTCCGGCGGGCACCCTCTGCCAGGTCTTCTCTGACGGGCACCCTCTGCCAGGTCTTCTCTGACGGGCACCCTCTGCCAGGTCTTCTCTGACGATTCTCTAAAGAAGCCACTTCCCTACTATGTCACATAGCTGTCCTCAAATTCTTCGTGTTCTTCTCCATCTGGGTGTGTCCAGTGATTAATTGTTTGCGTGTTTATTGGTGCTCTCTCCCATGAGAGACAGGACAGGTATGTGCCATGAGGACAGGGCCCCCTACAGGGCAGGGTAATGCTTAGCGCTTATGTGTAGGTAGCACTGATGGCTTTTTTATTATACTGTTATTGCTGTAATTATTATACTCACACCAAAGTTCATAGCCAATAGTTATGTGATTCCCTTGGTGTATTTATGTGTAAAGTTTGGTCCATTCGCAAATCACACTGTAACTTTTGCCTTCTGGCCCAGCGTTTTTAGAGGTTATCGTCTACCTTCACAGTAAATAAAAGCCCAACAAACTAAAGCCAGAAATGCTTACACCTATTAGAGTCTTACGGTCATATGACAGCCCTATAAACTAGCAAGATGAACACAGTGTAGAGGCTTATAGCCCCAGGACAGAGGCCTGCATCTGGAGCCAGGAGAAAGAGCACTTACGTTGTAAGTGATGGATGGCAGCCCTCAGGGTGGATGATAAAAGCTAAATCCACAAGGGTGTCCAGTCCTAGGGAAGCCCAGCATGTTCATAAATTTTACCTGCAGGATCTTGTCAAATTCTCACTATGAAAATCTCAGGAAAATGGCCTTGGGCTTCTTTAGGAGTAAAGTCAACCATTTTAAAATCCAGCCAGGGTTCTCCATTCCCCTTAATAAGTCCTGTCCCCTAAAGAAACTGTTTTACAGGAGCCTAGCCAGTGAGAGTTTTACCAACGCCTAACCAACCTGGACAAAGAAAAATATCCGCCCGGCATGGTGGTCCATAACTTTAATCCTATCATTCAGGAGACAGAGGCAAGTGGATCTATAAGTTTGAGGCCAGCCTGGTCTACGGAGTGAGGTCCAGGACAGCCAGAGCTACACAGAGAAACCTTGTCAAGGAGGAGGAGAAGGAAGAGGGAGGGAGGGAAGGGAGGGAGGGAGGGAGGAAAAGAAAAAAGAAACCCACCTGAGGCACACAATACAACAGAGACCTAATCATAGGCTGCCTTCTGTCTGTCTGTCTGTCAGCATTCCATGACTGTGACAAGACATCTGAGATAATCAAATTAATAAGAGAAAAATCTCAGAGATGCAGTCCGTAATCAGTTGACTCCATTGCTTTGGGCCTGTGGCATCATGGTGATGGAGGCTGATACCTCACTGCAGCCAGGAAGCAAAAGTAGAGAGAAGAGGTACCAGGGTCTTTATACACCCACCCTTAAGCACCTCCTCTGTGACTTAACCTCCTTCCACTGGGCCCTACCTCCTAAAGGTTCTGCCACTTCCCAAGAGAGCCATAGGCTGGAGACAGGGGCCTCTGGGGGACAATCCTAATCCAAATGGTAACTTCTCACTAACAAATGTGCCCTCTCCATCCCAGCAACTAGCAGTTCATCAGGATTCCTACACTGAAGAGGAGACTGTGCATGGAAGGAACTACATCTACACCATATTTAAGAAGTCACTAAGAGAACAGAGTCAAGGACAACCAAGGACATTTTAGCCAATCGACATACCAGCTATACCAAATAGTAAATGCAGCCCAAGCCAATGAGTATAAAACTTAAACCCTGTCCAACTCAGGGCCTTTTTTCTGTATACAATGCCCAGCTTAAAAAAAAAATACAGTGCATTATAAAAGGAAAAGAAACAGTCTAAAAAGACAAAGCCAGCATCAGAACCTTCCAGAAACGCTGGAAGGACCTGACTGGGAATTTGAAACAAGTATGATTAATATGTAACAGCTGCAAGGAAAAAAAATGGGCAGCACATAGGAACAGATGGGCACCTAAGCGGAGAGGGGGGAGCTTGCAGATGACAGGGAAGGACCAGGAGTCACGAGCGCTGTGGCAAAGGAAGAGCCTTGGGTGGGCTCATCAGCCCAGCAGAGCATCCTGACTGGCTGAGGGCACCCCTGAGTTCAGAACTAAAGAAAGAGAAAAGATGGCCCCGAGTCTAGGCTGCAGGACGTTCACAAACGGCAGAGCCTGTCCAGTGGGAACACCAAAAGGAGAACAAGACAGGAACTCGTGAGACATTTGAACTAGAAACAGCTCCTTCAAAACTGAGCTCGGGCACCAAGACGCCTGTACAGAACGCTCAGGGAACGCAGGACAGGATGCAAAGACCCGACACTCAGGAACATCCAAACTGCAGGAAACCAAAGAGAAGAAGAAAACCTTGAAGAGACGGTGACGGGAACACTTGGCCTGTTGCATGGGAGGGATGGAAGACTGCACCAGATTTCAACACCCGTGACAAAGAGTGAAATAGCGAAGGTACTGACAGGAAACGGTAACCCACCAACCAGGATTCCATACTCAGCGGGACTGTTCTTCAAAAGTAAGGTAGAGACCTCTCACAAAAACGAAAGAATTCGTTGCCTGCCTTATAAGACATGGTGAAAGATTTCAAATGGACGGAAAAGTCAGAAAAATCAGACGTGAGAGAGAATAAGTGGAAGTAAATAGAGACTCCTATTTCTTATTTTTTTTTAATTTATTTATTCTGTATACAGTGTTCTCTCTGCATGTCTGCCTGCAGGCCAGAAGAGGGCGCCAGATCTCAATACAGATGGTTGTGAGCCACCATGTGGGTGCTGGGAATTGAACTCAGGTCCTCTGGAAGAGCAGCCAGTGCTCTTAACCACTGAACCATCTCTCCAGCCCCTATTTTTTATTTTCAACAGACTTAACACTTAAAGCAACAATGCAGATGATGATTACAGGTTACAAAGAAGTCGACAGAATGGCATCAATGTCATAAAGAACAGGGGGGAGACACTGGGATACTGTGTTATAATTTGCACTATTGACCTGGCCTGGGTTTGTGATGCAGTCTGTAAAGAGTTTCCTATGCGTGCATGGAGACCTGAGTTCAGATCCCCAGCACCCACATCAAAGCTGTGCACGTGGCGTGAACCTGTAACCCGAGTGCTGGGGAGTCAGACAGGAGGATCCCTTGGGCGAGATGCTGGCTGTTCTAGCCAAATCCATGAGCCAGGTTTAGTGCAAACTAAGATGGCGGGCAGTTGAGGAAGACACCCAACATTTTGCCCTCTGACAGCTCGCGCGCACGTGCACACACGGAAGTAAACTTGAAGTAGTTATAAATACATTCCAAATTCGGAGGGAAGCACTAATTTTTTTTTTAAAGAAGTACAGTCAAGGGTCAGTGAGATAACTCAATGGGTAAAGGCATTTGATGACCTGAGCTTGATCCCTGGGACCCACGTGAAAGGAGGAGAGAACAGACCTCCATAAGTTGTCCTCTGACTCTACATACCCACATAGACATGCACATGTGCACACACACAATAGATGAATGATGTAAAGAATATTTGAAAGAGTCCAGGAGGGGACCAAGGGGAAAGAAACCACTGACCACACTAGCCAGGGTTTGGGGGCGATCCTTACACTGTCAGACCATACCACTCTTTTTTTAACTCTCCTAGACTGTGTTCCCACTGGAGCATCATATGTTGTCATGGAAGCAGCCTTATGCCAACCACATAAACAACTTTCACCTAGGTCTAAGTGACATTGTTATGGGACCCCAGAATCTTTTTTTAAAGATTTTATTTTATTTACGTGTGTGTGTGTGTGTGTGTGTGTGTGTGTGTGTGTGTGTGTGTGTGTGTGATCTGTGTGTGTGATCTGTGTGTGAGATGTACACATGAGTGCAGTGTCAGATTCCCTGGAGCCAGAGTTACAGGCAATTGTGAGCCACCGGATGTAGGTGCTAGGAACCAAACTCCAATCCTCCATCAGAACGATACATGCTCCCACCAGCTGAGCCATCTCTCCAGTCCCCCTGTCTTAAAGCACTGAAAATTTTCACTGGGAGGTTATAATTCTACTATCTAGCTAGATGGAACAGTCCTGTGAAGGCAGGATTGTGACTACTGGTCACTGTAATGACCACAGTGAATGACTGATACGTGGTAAATATTTAATAATTATGGTAAATGAACTAAAAAAAAAAGAGTTCACTCCAATGTGGGCCTTGAAAAGCATGCATATTTCAAATTTGATCTCTAAAGGTACTTTCAAAAGCATTCCCTTTCATTTATTTAGCAATCATCATTTCTGTGTGATAGAACATAGAAAGAAGTGATAGCATACTGATTCTCATAAAGATAAATGAAGAACCAGCCAGGCGGTGGTGGCGTATGCCTTTAATCCCAGCACTTGGGAGGCAGAGCCAGGTAGATCTGAGTTCCAGGCCAGCCTGGTCTACAGAGCGAGTTCCAGGACAGGCTCCAAAGCTACACAGAGAAAAATGTAGTCCAGACTGGCCTTGAACTCGAAATCCTCCTGCCTCAGCTTCCCAAATGCGAGGCTCACAGATGTGGGCCACCACACTGGGCTGGTTCACAGTTGTCACACATTACTTCACCCACCCCATTCAGTGACTCTGTGAGGGTGATGCGATTATGTCCCCTTTGTAGGCAAAGAACTGAGGATTTCCATACAGGCCCACACCCAGCAAATGGAGAGCCAAGGGTTTGTTCTAAGGCCTGGGTCCTTCCTCTGCCATGCACATGTTCTCTGTTCTGTGATATTTGGTTCTGGAAACACGTGTTTTCAAATGCTGAGTTATAAACAAACAAAAATTTCACTGAGTTTAGGCTTTCAACTACAAGTTATTTATCTTGGAAAAACATTCCAATAATCGGAGTGTTTTATTACTACACGACTGTGTAACTGGAAGCTAAATACAATAAACTGCTTGAAGAAAATAAATAAACATCCTAAGTCCTGAGTGGCGCCTCAGATCTCAGTCAATGAGTTTCTAATCTATGACAGAAACAAAGCACAGCACAGCAGTAAGATGATGGCTGAACCCGAAGGAAAAGGCACGGAGTTCACGCTGCAAAAGAAACGGAGCCCAGAGGCCACTGGTGCTTCTCGGTGCTCAGCGGTGTATTCTGGGACCCTGGTGGGAAGTCCTGGCTGCGCTTGAATTAGGAGTCTGTGCCCCTCCTGCCGACTGCGTTTCCCGGACTGAGCCGTCGTGTGCCGCCCTGTTCGCTTTATGAACAACACCCCAACTGTAGAGAGGCCGAAAGTGGGGGAGTGAATTCTCAGCCATGAAAACAGCTAGAGAACCATTTGGGTCAGATTTTTGGAGGGATAGGAGACCCATTTCAGGTGTGTGTCTGAGACCATGAGGAGGCTTCTAGGTTGCTTGTTTCCCTGGATTTTAAACCACCGTTCCTTCTGGATGGGTGAAAATAAACCAGGCCTAGAGTCGTCTGTATGTAAACATGGGTAGAAACTCGGAAAACAGTTGTTCCAACCCCAGCAGCCTGGATCAGATGAGAAATTTTGAAAACAAAAATCTATGGTCAAACCAAAATTTCAGCAGCTCAGAAAGTGTCCAAGGTGGTGGGGAGGGTCTAGGACCGGAATGCCCTGAAGGACACAGCCCAGTTCCAGCGCAAAGCAAACGGTGTCTTAGGTTTCTATAGCTCTCAGTAACCCTCAGTGATTACGTAACAACCCTGGCAATGAAGACGCTCTTATTTTTGCAGAGGAACAAACTAGAGAGGATGTGTGATTCACAGCTAGCATCTGTCAGAGTTAAGTCCCTGAATCCTGGGCTCCAGCTCCAACAGACCTCCCACCATGATTTGGCAGGGCAATCGAAGGACTAGGTTTTTCAAGTGTGGTAGCTTCGGAGTAAGAGGATCTGCATTTGCCTGTCCTGCATGTCACAGACTTCACCTCTATACATCGAGTAGGTTCTTTAACCTTAGTAAGCATCATTTAGGGCAGCAGTTCTCAACCTGCGGGTCACAACCCTGTTGGCAAACCTCTCTCTCCAAAAATGTTTACATTATGATTCATAACAGAAGCAAAATGACAGTTATGAAGTAGCAACGCAAATGATTTTATGGTTGAAGGTCACCACAACATGAGGAACTGTATTAGGGGGTCACGGCATTAGGAAGGTTGAGGACCACTGCTTTAGGGGACAGGGATATGACATAGTTTGTAGACTACCTGCCTAGCACACACGAGTTCCACCTCAGCACCACATACGCTGCCTGTGGGAGTGCGTGCCTCTAATCCCAGCACTTGAGAGGTACAATCAATTTGAAGCTAGCCTGGGCTACTCGAAACACATGAGTTTCTTTGTCTGTAAAGTGGGGTCCCCAAACAACTAGCTCATGGGGTACTGTGGAGCTCAAACACATATAGGACTAATGCTGAGGCATCAAGGTATCTTCACAACATAGATTCTGGATGGAGGAGTCTCCTTCCCTCCTTGGCAGCATGACCTGAGGCACAAAATCCCCTGGACACATTTATTATATCTAAAGCTCCAGGAGGTTAAAAAACTGAAAACCGTGGCAGCCTGAGAGTGTTTGAGGCCAGGCATTGGGCCGAGGGCAAGGGAAGAGAAGGATAAGCCCATCTTTTCTGTCCTCTCACATTGCTAGCTGGTCCCCAGGAGCCCTCCATCCCCACCTGGAAAGCCATGGAGTTAGCAGCAGCCAGAAATATCCTGAGAGGCAGCTTGGCCTTGTAGGACCTGTGGCTCCACAGGCGATGGGCACCGGTGTCACACCCAGATCAGTCAGGAGGAAGCAGAAGTAGGCTGCAAGACACAAGCAGGGGCAGGGGTCAACCACTGCCACCCAACGTTTTTAGCTACCCCTTGTTTTTCCCTCCTGAGTGAGGACTTATGGGAAATGGTGTCCATCCAGGGAAGACGCTGTAATGGGAAGAATCAGTAACTTGAGAAGACACAGTCTTTTACTGATCTGTAGCTTTCCAGACTGGGAAAAGGCAGAAAGAACTTTCTGGAAACCTTGGCCTAATTTCCAGAGGCTCCCCAACAGCAAACAAGACTTTTATTTGCTGATCTTTCCTCCGGTCTTCATGCAAAGACCCAAACACTTGAGTGCGCATTCGCATTCTGTTTTGCCTGTGCGTGGGAGTGCTCTCCGTCTCTGTCAGCTCCGGAAGTGTTCTAGGAAGAGCACGTTTGTAAGCAGTGGCCCATATCATGGTCCCAGGAGCCTTGGTTTGAAGGAAATTAGAGAAGACTTAACAGCAGTGAGGTGACTCCGGCCAGTCTGAATGAAGAGCAACCCGACCAAAGAGATAGTGAGATTTGTCTCCTGGAGATGGGAGATGGCCGGGTGGGGGATATTCTCACAGCCAACCTAGAGTGGGGCCTTCAAGACCTTCCCACCTCTAATGTTCTCAGAGGTGTCACCTTCTTTGGTTTATACTCGAGAGTCAGCATATTGACTGGTAAATCCTACATGTAAGCCCAACTCATACTTGTTTCCACGCCTCTGCCAAGAGTCCCCACAGCACTGTTGCTGCTGTTGCTACAGGTGGTGGTGATGGCGACGATGGTTATTGTGTTGGTGATGGTGATGATGGTAGAGATGGTGGTGATGATGGTGATAGTTATTGTGGTGATGATGGTGATGGTTATTGTGGTGATGATGGTGATGGTTATTGTAGTGATGATGGTGATGGTTATTGTGGTAATGACGGTGATGGTTATTGTGGTGATGATGGTGATGATGGTAGGGGTGGTGTCGATGGTGACAATGGTAATTGTGGTGATGGTGATGATAGAGGTGATGACGGTGATGGTTATTGTGGTGGTGATGGTGATGGTTATTGTGGTGGTGTTTTGCTCTTGTTTGGAGGACTATGCTACCAGTAGATGTAGAAAATAGATACATAAGGAACCAACAATGATAATCCCTAAAATTATTACCACTAGCTCCAATGGTGTTAAAACAATGTGCTCATTTGGTATCAAGTATTTTCACCTGGGTTATCTTGATCATATTAAGCAAGTCTATGTGGTTTGTTCTCTTACTAGTGCCATTTTATAGATGAGAAAACGAAGACTCGCAGGTGTGAGCTTGGTTCCCACAGTCCTGAGGCTGGACCTTTGTGAACAGTAAAATCCAAGTCTTTCTGAGTCAAGAATGAAGTTCCTGACCACGAACAACTGATCGCTTCCGGGAAATATCCCGTAAGTTTTACCTTTACTCCTTTATGTCCTGCAGTTATGAAGTGAGGAAGCGGCTCACTTTTCCATTTAGTAAAGAGAAAGCCCTAAGCCAGGCTATAGGGAGGTAGTCCAAGCACTTAGCCCCACAGGGCCACCCAGAAAGAGCTACAGAGTAAGAGCACTGGGCTATGAGCCACTCCTCACAGTGGCTGTGAATGCTCCCCAGGCAGAATGGGCATGGAAGTCTGTGTATCTCTTCTGCGTGAGAATTATGGTAACTTCAATGTCAATGTATGTATTTAATAGGAACATAATGTTACATCTTACAAAACTTAAGTACCTGACTGATTTTTATCTCAATCTACATTTATACAGTTCAGAAAGCAAGATTTATCCTCAGCCCCGAGATGGATGAGTTCCTGAACACATGTGGCTTTCATGAACTTGACAATTCATTCCTTACTTGAGAGGTTACAAGCAGAAGACAAACACCAATCTGCCAGGAGTCACAGACAAGGCAGGACATAAAACGCTTTGCTCTCCTTTGCTATCATAATTTAACCTTGGCCATGAGCCCGTGGAATGAAAAGTTGTTTTCCATGTCATCTTTGGCCTTTGTGTCTCTACTATTAATTTTTCAACTGCCAAGCCATTAGGAGACAAGCTCTAGAATGGAAAAATTAGACGTGACTCTACTTGCCAGCAAGCTAAGATTCTAGACCTGGGATGTAATACCATTAACTCCAAGATTCTGTGAAAGACATTGCGGGGGGAAATATCACTCCAATGCATGTTTCTAAATGCGACCCATACGGAAGGCTATGGAACCATCTTGTCCTGTGAGAAGTCTCCAAAAATGTGAGGGCTGTTTGCACAGCTTGTCTGTCCATGTGCAAAGCACCGACATGGTTCAAGTCAGCACCTTCCTGGGAGGCGTTGGCTGTGGGTTTCCTGGGACTTTCGTGCAACCCATGTTCGGCTAAGCACAAAGCCCCATCCTCTTGACCATGAGAATAAACAACTCGCCCAACTCTGTCTTTTTTCTTTGTCAAAGCCCAATTAGGGCTTGCATCAAGTGTCACATGTCACCAAGCTAAGAGAAAATGAAGAGGAGACACAAAGGTGACGGGATGCCCACAGGAGCCAGAGGAACTACTTGCCTTGAGCTCTGGGTTGCAGGACTAGAAGCCTGATGGGTCACTCCATCCTGGGAGTCTCTGCAATGTTCCTCTGAACTGCCACGGTCAATATGCTCCCTGTTCATGCTTAGAGTGGTATGGATTTCAGATGCCTAAAGTCTATAGAACATCTTGAGAGAGAAACAACTATTTGGTCATGATCCAAAGATGACAAGTGTTTACCACCTACTCATGGCATTATGTCCCCTTTAGTAATTTATTATTTATTGACCAGGATAGTAATGTGAACAAATGTCAGTCCTGTGGTTACATGACAAAAGATTTGTAAGCACATTTCTTTCATGAGTCAGTTATGATGAAATAAGCTGCCACGTTAGAGAGGCCTGTACAGCAAGGAACAGAGGGCTCCTCCAGCCAGTAGGGGAGTGAGGCCCCCAGCCTCACAGCTCATAGCTGCTGGATCCTGCTACAGACATGTGAATGGCCGTGGAAGCAGACCCTTCCCCGGGCAAGCCTGCAGACAATACCACAGTCCAGATCCACACAGCCTCATGCAGGGTCCTGAGGCAGAGCCCTGGGCTAAGCTGTTCCTGGGTCCCTGCCCCACACCCCCAGCTGTGAGAAAAAGTGCTTTTTAAATCAATGCGTTTGGGGATAATACGTTATGCAGCAGTAGATGACGGACACAGGTTATTATGCAGGCACTTTCCTTTGGGAAAGGCAGATTCAAGTCTGATTACAGAAGAGTTTCCCATCCAAGGGTTAAAAAGTAGAACAGTGCTGCATGAGGTCAGGCCTGGAGGAAGTGGGAGGGGACTAGGGAGTAACTGCTCAGGGGCTTGGGAGGTCAGAGGTGACCAGGCTGCTTTATAACTGACTTTAGTGATGGTGGTAGTATTTTGTGGATGTACTATAAAGTGATATTCTTCAAATAAGTGAACATGGGAATCATAATTCAATAAAGCCATTATTTTTAAATTATTACTTTATTCCTATTAGGTTTTAGTATTAACTGATTTTTCCCCACTCATATAAAATGAAGACACATGTCACAAAACAAAATCGGTTGTTGGCCCAGGAGACCAGCAGTGCTACCATCAACCAGGCATTTGCTACCTCCAGACCATACGCCCTTGAGTCCCCACAGCTGCTAAGAAAAGCCTCCATTGATCTAAGACCTATGTCTCAATCTATGAAAAGCCAGGACCTGGAGGCAGAAAAGCTCCTTCTCTCCGCTCGGGTCCCAAGCCTCAGCTCTAGCTGCTAGCGACAAGAAGAGGAGCCACGACTTCAGGAGCATCTAAGGTAGAGGGCAAAGTCCTCGCCTATCCCGACTCAACTGTTCGGTGCGATAAGGGCAACGTGGTTGCAGTAACTCCTCATGCAATGGAAAAGGATCCTAGAGAGATGATAAAAACATAGAAATTAAGATCTGCTCATTCTGGACCCATCAGAGGGAGAGTCAGGCAGAAGGAGTGATTGACATAGGCCTCAGGTCTCCATCTGTCTAACATCAGAATGGAAGCCAGTAAATAATCTTTACTCAGATCAGCTGACAGCTTGCAGTGTTCCAGCTCCAAGTGCCTTCCACAGTCACTCCTTTGATACTTGCTGCAGGGCTAAGGAGGGGTGACATTATGGTCTTACAGGTGAAGGAGACAGCAAGTGAGAGAGCCGGGACCAGCCTAAGGCAGGTAGGCCCAGGCTGGCATGTCTGCGGGGTGCCCCCTGGGCACCGCCCTCTGTCCAGCAGGAGAAGCCCTGGTGCATTGTATCCTTCCAAGCGGCTGGGAATACAAGCACGGGGTCCCAATCAGAACACAGGCACACGGCCCAAGCCCTGCTCTGCCCTGTGTCTTTCCCAGCTTGTAAATCCATTCGCTTGCAGACAACACATGACCCATTTTCAGCCTGTTTTCCAGAAACAAGAGTACCCAAGTTCATGAGACCGTTTATTAAGCTCCCATTATGGACCAGTCATTGAGCTTAGATCTGGGTTTTCATGGTGGGTACATGATCACAGAGGGTTCCTCTCCCCTGGAGCTGACAACAACTTCGAAAACATTCGATTACTGGCTAGGTTGTTTTTAAGTTGCGTCAAGTGCAGCAGAGGAATTGAAGCAAATAGTACACAAGAGATCTAAAGGGGGCTAACTTCTTTGGGGTTCCAGAGGCCCCTGTGCAGAGGTTGTGCAGCTAAGTTAATACCTTAAGGATGAGAGGTGACCCGAGCAGGTGGTGGGAGGAGGAGGCAACGTTGGAGCAGAATTGCTGGTGAATACAGAACCCTGAGGCTGGCAAAGAGGGTCCTGTTCATGTCTGTATGTGTATTTTATGGCCACTTCAGACCCACTTGGATGGCAATTATCAAAAAGGCAGAAAATTGAAAACATTGCCATGGATATGAAGAGTCAAGAAGCCTCACACACGGCTGGTGGGCATGTGAAGTGGAGCGGCTGGTGTGGCAATGTGTGGTGGGTCCTCAAAATGGTAAAGCTGGAGTTGCCATTCGATCCAGCGATTCCACATCTAAGTTTGTACCCCCAAAGACTTGGGGTTCAGCATGTTCTGTCCATCCATGTTCACAGTAGCATTATTCATGTCACCAGAGGTAGGAGCAAGCCAAGTGTCTGTCAGCAGGTGAGGCAAGGCTGCAGCCTCAGAGCCCATGTATAGAGGGTGGGAGGGATGTCAAGAGTCACATTAGAGCCTCTGGGGACTGTCACTTTACCAGTCACAGCTTCACTGTTAGGAGGCAGATACCACAATCCCCATTTTACAGATGTGCAACACTGAGGCCCAGAGACGCTAAACAAATAACTGGGGATCTCTAAGTGATAGAACTTGGGGGGGCTCATATACCCAGCCCCAAGCCCTTTCAGACCAGCAGAAAAGTTCTAGATCCTGGCTGTACACCACAGTCCCCTGGGATCTGAAACGGGACTTGTGCAGGTGTTGGGAAACCCTTGCCCGGATGTGGCATTTTTAGAAGAGCACACGCCCCAGGTGCTCAGGCAAAGTCAGTATTCAGTGTTCAAACAGGGAGCTGAGCTCGGCTGCTCTGGCAACCAGGGCAGATGCTTCCAGCCGGGGAGATGCTAAGTGACTGGTGGATGTCAACTCCATCCAGGTCCTGTTTGCATTCTCTTGGTTCCCCACCCAGCTGCCTTTGATGGTGTGAGCCACCCAGGGGCACCTCACAGCAGAGCCTTTGATATCCAGGCATGTGCAGCCACAGGGAGCTGTCTTACACCTGAGGACGTGGGGAGAACTAAGGGAAACAAACCGGGCAGGACTCTTGGGGACAAGGCAATGCCTGTGGGAGCCTCAGAGAAGACGTCCCTCTTAGATATTTGTTTCTCCAGCCAACTAACTCAAGTGTTTGCAAAATCAGTTTTGGCCACCGGCCAATTATTGGCTATTTCTCCAGTCATCTCTGGATCCTACAGAGAGACAGGGGAAGGCTTCCAGGCCCACAGATGGAGACACAGATAGAGAAAACACAAGGCAGGACCAGGGAGGTGACTCAGCTGGGAAAATGCTTGCCACACAAGTCTGAAGGTCTGACCTCGATCCTCAATGTAAATGCCAGCACAATCCCTGGAGCGCTCTGGTCAGCCATTTGAGCTGAATCCGGGACTCCAGACCAGTCACAGACCTTAGCTGAAGGACAGAGATTGAGGAAGGCACTAGACATTGACCCCTAGCCTCTACACAAATGCACACACACACACACACACACACACACACACTTGTGCACACCCACACACGAAGAACAGTATGTATCTGTCCTCTGTCCTCTGCTCTATGGCACAGTGGTGGAGATGGACTCAGGACTGAACATCCCTGTTAAACAATTTACCAGACAGTTCTCTAAAGCTTGGTTTCTCCGTTCATAAATGAGGAGGAATCATGCTGTTCCCTGGGTTTGCTGTAAAGATGAAAAGATAAAATAGACACAAAATTCGAGCCCCCCCCCAGCAAGTGGGAAGGCACCCCTGAAATGCAGCTACCCCCTGCCCTCTCAGGAAAGGCCACAATCCTGGCTTTAAGCCCCTGGCTCTCAGGTGGAGGCCAAGCTTCCCTCCCTGCCATGCCGCGACTCTGCACTTGCCAATGTCCTAACATCGCTGGTTGTCATCGTTGAAACCCGAAGGGTGATGCTGGCCTCTAGTGGGTAGAGACCAGCTCTGTCGCTAAGCACCCTACAAATCACAGAAGCTCCCTACAACAAGGAAACACCCAGCCAGAACCAAGCTGGCTAGCAGTGCTAGGGAGAAGGGAGGGGGGGGGGGAACCCTGCTCTCATTCATTTACCTGGAAAGCTGTCCTGGAAATAATTCCCTGCTTGTTCTCCTGATGTGGCTGTGGCTTTCCTGGCTTCCTTACACTCTCTATATTCCTGAGAGCAGTGAGGGATTGTACAAGATGAATGTGAGTGTGTGTGTGTGAGTGTGTGTGTGTGCGCGCACGTGCCATATCCCCAGCCCACAACATTTCATTTAATAAACAAAGTGAAAACATATGAGTAAAAGAGCAATAGTATTTAGGGTCACAACACTCATACCATATATTCCACCAGGACATCATGGTAAATGCAGATGTTGGCCCCACCAGGTCTGAGGTGGAGGCGCTAACTTCTGGCATTGCTTATTTGCTATGATGGTTGATCTTGGTTGTCATCTTGACAGGAGTTGGAATTACCTAGGAGATACGTCTCTGGGCGTGTCTGTGAGGGCATCTCCTGAGAGGATTAATTGAGGGAAGACCCATCCTCAGAGTGGGCAGCACCCTCCAACAGATGGCACACATATAGACAGGTCTGAGGTAAAGCATGCCACCCAGCCACCTTCACTTATGAGCAAATGTGTCCATCACTGCGGCCCCAAACCTCTGCTGACCTCAAACCCCTGCTTCCCCGGCTTCCCAGTGAGGGCTGAGTACCAGGGCCAGACGGAGGCTGCAGAGGCATCAGCTTTGTGGGCTGAACAGCTATGAGTTCTCAGCCTCTGTGGGAGGCAGTCAGTCATTGCTGGACTCCCCAGCCCCTGTGTCAGCCGATCCAATAAATGCCTTTCATAATATACATGCGTCCTAATAACACTGCCTAACACAGTTGGTTTAGTTTGACTTAGAAGTTATTTTTTATTTGTTTTGTTTTTGTTTTGTTTTGTTTGTTTGTTTGTCTCACTGTGTCCTGTGTGAAACTTAAGACGTCTTGACTCAGCCTCCAGAGTGCTGGGATTACAGGTGTTCAGCTGTGCTTGCGTTTGTAACAGGCCCCCAGGTAGGGCTGATACTGATGACCCAAGTCTTGGCTAAATAAAAGAGACAGCCCATGACCCAGCCAGGGCTTTGTATGCTTGCCCACGTCACGGAAGTGTGCTAGACCTTAAGTCAAGGCTCAAGATTCTGAGGCAATTCCCTCCTAGGCACTAGGTGAATGGTTCTCTCAACATCAGTTTCCACAAGGTCTTAGACACTGTGGGCTAAGAAGTAATAGGTTTCTTTTTATTACTAAAACCTCCTGAATTCAGTGATTCAGTAGCCTCTCTCTAGCATCCACATTCTCCGATTATGCTGCACACAGCTTCTCCCGTGCCGTCACGTGAATCTTCGCCCACATCTTCCAGGAACACTCAACCGCAAACTCAGAACTTCCCCCAGGCAATCCCATCTCCACCCTGTCAGCATCTGCATTGGGCAACCGTCCATTCCCTCATTACTGCAGACAGTCTGCCCTCCCTGCCTCTAAGACTGGCTCTCATATGCACACCTTCACACACGCTGCTCAGCAGGCTTCCCTCTCTTTCCTCACACACATTATTTCTGTGGCCTATAATCACGCTAAAATGTCTCTGTTAAAAAGCCAATGTTTATCTGTTTATTGATTACTATTGTTACTAGGATATATCAATTGTACAAAATAGTGGATTCCCTCTAGCTGAGGAGCCATTGGCAGTTGATGCCTTCTGGGAGAGAGAGAGTTTTCTTTGAGATGTGGCCCCTGAGAGGCTACCCATGCTTCAGTAGATGGCCCTGTACCTACACACGTGCAGGTAGCACCAGGTGGCCTCAGTGGTTTTTTTTAAAATAACATACATGAAGTTGGGGGGGGGGTGATGGGGAGTGGGGAGGAATTGAAGGAGAGGAAATTGGAGATAAATCTGATCAAAACATCATATGCACATATAAAAAAAATCCCTTGATGGGAAGAAGCTTGTTAGAATTTGTCTTAAGAGTGACGTGGTTCAGCAGACAGAGGGGGGAAAGACATTTGTGACCATGACTGACTAAATGAGTTTGTTCCCCAGGACGCAGGTGTTGGAAGAAGAGAACTTATCCCCATAGACTGTCCTCTGAACTCCACATGTGTGCCTTGATCACAAGTGCACACTGAAGTGTGCGTGGGCACTCGCGCGTGCGTGCATACACATGCACACACATAATTTTAAAAGACTGAGTTAAACCCGTAATTGTCACAGATGGTGTCAGCCCTAACTGACGGCCTGTGTGACAGTAGACCAAATTAAATAACAGGGCAAGAAGGGGTTAAGATCGCTTTTAAGCAACTGCCAAGGGTGACACTGTTCGGCTGCCCATCCACCCCTGAAAATGTCAGTCACCTAATAGAAGTGTTTGCACGAAGCAGAGGGTAAGCATCCCAAACCCAAGGCTCTGAGAAACGAAATCCTTTCCATTCTGAAACATCTTGAGTGTCGTGATGCCACAAATAGAAAATTCCCACTGGACCACAGTGAGGGTGCAGTCAAAACACGGAACTAGAGCACAGAGAGGCTGCACGAAACCCCGCTATGGTGTGGAAGTGTGTCTCAGCAGGTTCACGTGTTGAAGGCTTTGTTCACAACTTGTGGATCCAGTTATTTAGTGGTGTTTGGGTCATGAGAACTCAACTGATTCAGCACTGGACGGCGTTCGTTCGGGGGAGGTGGGGAAAGCAGGAGGTTGGATCTGGTTGGAAGAATCAAGCAGAGTGAGTCCTACGAAGATGTATCTTATCACCTCCTCTCCTTCTGTTGCTCTGCATCCCGGCTTTCATTCGGCAAGCATCTCTGTCCTGGCACATACTCTTTGCCATGACACAGGGTCTTACCTCAAGTAGCCATGGGTTGAAATCTCAAACTGTGAGCTAAAATGAATCCCTCCATTTGCTGTTTCTGTGGTGTGAGGCTAACACAATTGCCCGTGTGTTATACGTATGTATATGCAAGGCCTATGTTAACCACAATGAATTTGAGTCTAGAGTTGGGCTGCATCCCCAGGATGCTTCCTTATGCATATGTAAGTATTTCCAAGTCTAATTCAAACTCCTAAGCATTCCTGATAAGGGATTCTCAACCTGCATGCGAAGAGCGGTCTTCAGAACAGCCAGTTCCTTAACACCTGACAGAAGGGGAAAAGTCAGTTATTTTTGTCACTTCCCCCTGCTGACCTGTTTAAGGTACAATGACCCCAGAGCCTTGCCCTGTGACTAAGTGCTCAGCGGCACAGGCTAGTTTATACTAGGGTAAGCACTGTCCACCACACGCCTTCCTGCTCCCTGTGAGACCATCATCCTCAAAGCCTCTACAAATAACACAAAGCTTGTCTTTGGAAGAAAGGGCACGGCTCACTTATTAGGGGAATCTGCTCCCAGTGTGCACAGAACGCTGGCTCCTTTACAGTTCTCAACAAGGAAATGGGGTGCTCACAGGTAGCTTGGGATTGAAGGCACCTCTACATTTCCTAGCGGTGCGAGGGGTACCAACTCACTCTTTCACAGACACAGTTCTCTTACCTGCAAAGTAAACAAAATGGAGGTGCAGGTCCCAGGGTGATGAGTGACTTTAAAATGTACACAAGACGTTAAGTGTACAAAGCAGCCCACCGTGTGTTACACCAGCACCTTTATTCTTATTGCTAGGCAGTCACTGCAAGGCAGGGCTGAGTGGCCAGGAGGCAGCGGCACTCCACATCCCAATCTCCTTCTGTAGCCTGGCCTTTGTCCTGCTCGGGCTCCCTGATGAATTTGGAAAGAGCAAATGCAAATGCACTCTGATTCAGAACTCCCAATTCCATTCATCTTTCTCCACCTTATACAGCCCTCAAAATTAGACTTAGAAAACTAGAATTCTGACTGACTGCAAAGTTCGTTCTGCTGTTCCCACACTGAGCTTCCTTCCCACTGAGTAGGTTTCACTCTTAAGAGGAAAGTTGTATATTAGAGATGTGCATCTATTACACGCTGCCGTGGTTATGAGCATGCTCATTAATGCCGCTGCCTGTACATAGAAAGCTACAACATTAAAAAGAGTGGTCGTGGGCTAAGGAGATGGCTCAGGTGGTGTGGTGTGTGATGGTGTGTATTGTAACCCTAGCACTGGGGAGGCAGAGGCAGGTGTGTCTGCACGTGGGTTCTGACCACAGTCTGCTGCTCTCTGATGACCCTCATTCCCCTGTGAGATAGTGTCCTCCCCAAAAAAAAGATAGGCAGTGCCTAAGAAACTACAACCAAGGTTGTCATGAGGCCTCCACATCCATGCACATATGTATGCATGCACACCCACACACATGCATATACCTTCACATACATACATGCACACAAATATGTTGATCCATCTGAAGGAAGATGAAATAAAAAAACAACCAATCAAAATGCAGAGTGATGGAATTCAGTCACAATGGACATATCTACCAAACGCTCCTGCACCTAAGGCTCCAGATTACTGCAGAAGAGGGACACAGAGATTGTAAGAGCCAGAGGATCAGGTAGTTTGCTGTGAGAGTGTGTCTCCAGAAATGTCAGAAGCTACACCCATAGAGTCTCACCAGCATGACTTCCTAGATATGAGATGAACAAGTACAATACCAATAAACACACAAAGTGGATGGGGAAAAGCCCAGGAGGCCTTGACTCTACACGAAGAACTACAGGCAACTGAGTAAATCTGGGAGCAGGAGAGGTGGCCCTTCCCAAGGAAGACCACATTCATTGGTTGTCCAGTGCCAAAGAGTCAGCCCTGAAAACATACACACAAGTGACATTATATGGACTCAAAAGATTCTATTTAGGAATATACATGTGTATACATACATGAATGCAATAATAATTAATGAATTTGAAGGAGAGCAGGGATGGGTATATGGGTTTGGAGGGAGGAAAAAGAAGAAAGAAATGTAATTATAACCTCAGAAATTTTAAAAAGTGCTTTGGGATGTATGGCAAATGTGTTGCTGATTAATCAATAAAACACTGATTGGCCATTGGCTAGGCAGGAAGTATAGGCGGGGCAAGGAGGAGAATAAAGCTGGGAAGTGGAAGGCTGAGTCAGAGAGACACTGCCAGCCACCACCATGACAAGCTGCATGTGAAGATCCTGGTAAGCCACGAGCCATGTGGCAAGGGATAGATTTATGGAAATGAATTAATTTAAACTGTAAGAACAGTTAGCAAGAAGCCTGCCATGGCCATACAGTTTGTAACCAATATAATTCTCTGTGTTTACTTGGTCAGGTCTGAGTGGCTGTGGGACTGGCAGGTGAGAGAGATTTATCCTGACTGTGGGCCAGGCAGGAAAACTTAAGCTACAAATGGCGACCAACATGGGGCAGGAGTTTCCACCTAAAAACTGAGAAAAAAGATTCTAAAACGGAGCTAAAAACAGTTCCTAATTGTCTCTCTCAAATGAGCGGCAGCTGCCGGTTTGAGCTACTGGTGGGTTCCTAGCGTGTGTGCTCGACCTGCTGCCGTATGGCGGGAATGAAGCCTCTGCAAGTGGCACATTAAGCTGCGTGGTGGATTTAGCCTTTATTAGTACAAAACAAAAAAAAGAGGTTTCTGGACTACACGCTGCTTGGATAAAAGCATAGACCCACGATAGCTCCCAGAGCTGGTGGTAAAGTACCACGGCCATGTTGGGAAGCTGAGGTGGGCAGAGCCAGCAGCCACAACTGCTGCAGTTTAAAGCAATAGATTCACAATAAGACAGCTTCAGATGTAATAGTTTACAATGTGTGTAAAAATGTACGTAGGCTTGGAAGAGAGAGAAAAAAGAATATATACAGTTGTATAAAGAAATACATAGTTTTTAAAAATAAAGTCTTTAAAGAGACAGTAAAGGTAATATAAAAAATAAGCCACGTAAAGATGAATATTACACAGAGAATCTGGATTGTGTTGTCTTTGGGATTTTTAACTGCAGAGAGATATTTGATTGTAAAGGAAGCTGAGTTAAACCAATATGCATATTTTAAAGATATCTTGACTTCAAAATTTCGATGTAAGGATATGTTACTTTGGAAAGGAGACTCTGCTTTTGTTCCCACAGAAAGCCAGAGGCTATGGATTTGTTCAAGATTAAGATACATCAGGTTTGACCAGCCAAGACCCCCTGAAAGGTCTCCGATGACACCATGGCCCAGATGATCCAACATCCAGAATGGTTTGAAGGCATCTGGCTCAGACGATACAGCCTCATGGACTATTCCATAATTCTAAAATTTTCTCTGTTTCCCCATAAGATACAGCGCCCCCCTCCAGCAGGAAGTAGTAAGAGAAGCTACACCCAAATTCCCAAATTATATGTAATTTTACTTTGTTAAGGTTAAAACCTTCCTTTTTGAAAAAAAAAAGGGGGGGGGGAAGTGCTGTGGGATGTATGGCAAATGTGTTGCTGATTAATCAATAAAACACTGATTGGCCATTGGCTAGGCAGGAAGTATAGGCGGGGCAAGGAGGAGAATAAAGCTGGGAAGTGGAAGGCTGAGTCAGAGAGACACTGCCAGCCACCACCATGACAAGCTGCATGTAAAGATCCTGGTAAGCCACGAGCCACGTGGCAAGGGATAGATTTATGGAAATGAAATTAATTTAAACTGTAAAAACAGTTAGCAAGAAGCCTGCCATGGCCATACAGTTTGTAACCAATATAAGTCTCTGTGTTTACTTGGTCGGGTCTGAGTGGCTGTGGGACTGGCAGGTGAGAGAGATTTATCCTGACTGTGGGCCAGGCAGGAAAACTTAAGCTACAAAAAAAGTAACAAAAAAATTTGTAAGTGGACACCCAAGCTGGTCTATTTGTGGGAGGTGCCTGGACAACTTAGTGAGAACTTTTCTCAAAATAATGAGTAAAACCAAGCAAAGGCAGCTGGAGGTCAGCTCATGTCAGGGATAGAGCACTCGCCTGGCATCTGCCAGGACCTAGGTTCATTCGATCGCTAGTGTTTTGTTTTGTGTTTTTAATGTTAAAAAAGAAGGAAGAGTGAATGCCTTTAGTTCTAGCACTTGAGAGGCAGAGGCAAGAGATCTCTGAGTTTGAGGCCAGCCTGGCCCACAGAGCGAGTTCTCTCTCTCTCTCTCTCTCTCTCTCTCTCTCTCTCTCTCTCTCTCTCCCTCTCTCTCTCTGTCTCTCTGCATCACACATTAACACTAGTGTTAATGTACTTAGCAATCAGAACACACCTGACCTACATGGTAAAGTATGGGTTAAGCTTTGCTCTGGTAGTAAATAAATAAAAATTAAGTACATGCACACTTCCTTTCCCTGCCCATGAATACATAGGCTCTAAAATAAGTGGGAAAGATAAAAAATCAGATTTAAAAAAAAAATAAGTACCATAAATACATGTGGAAAAGTTTCGTTATTTTCTGGTCCTGTGTCTCAGTGGCCCCATCTCTAAAATGGGGGCATGAGGCAAGTCCGGAAGAGTTATTTATAGCATTAGAAATGAAGGGCGCCAAGCAGCAAGTGGGCGGAGGGTGCAGTTCCAGTGAGACCACAGACATTCCCTCCCCGGGTGACACTCAGGCCACAGAGCTGCAGTTCTGCTCACAGATCAAGCTGCACATAGCGTACCTCTCTGATCTGTGCCGCCCACCGCTGCCGTTTTTTTTTTTTTTTTTTCCGGCACGTCAGAAGGAAAGAACTTGAGCGGTTCATGATGAAATGAGAGTCAATCCAGGGAGAGTGTTTTCACCCTGGGAAGTTCTTATTGGTGGTGCTGACCGAGCCATAGCCGCCCCTCTGTATTAGTCTCGTTTATCTAACTAAGAATTTTCTTGGCTTGTTGTGGTGGAGGCATGCCTGTAATCCCAACAGTTGGGAACAGAGGCAGGAGGATCAGGAATGCAAGGCCGGCCTGGGCTACCAGTGAGTGTGAAGCCAGCCTGGCCTACCAGTATAAGTGTGGCCAGCCTGGGTTACCAGTATAAGTGTGGCCTGCCTGGGCTACCAGTATAAGTGTGGCCTGCCTGGGCTACTAGTGAATGTGAGGCCAGCCTGGGCTACCAGTGTATGTGTGGCCTACCTGGGCTCTTTGAGACTTCCACTCAAAACAAAGGAAGTGAGGGGATTTAAAAACTAAGAATAGATATCCAGCCTCTCCACTGAAAGAGGATCTGATGGTTTCATTGCTGTCTCATGTTGCATAATTAGTTCCACTGGGATGATACTCTGGAGGAACTCAGGAGATGTTTTCTGGGGCTCAAATGCAACTGAAAAGGAAAAGACAAGTCAGGACATCCCCAGGGCCTGGGGGTGTAGCTCAGGAGTACAGTGCTCACCAGGCAAGCACAGACCCTGAGTCTGATGCCCAACATGAAAAACTAATCCACAATAAAAACCCCTTCTGCTTCAGTGCCTGTGTTAAGAGCTTGGCATAGCTTGTGAATTTAAACAATGGCTTCACTGGAGATTAGAAATCACTCTTCTCATTCACTCGAAGTAGAGATGATGATATACAATGTTTAGCATAAAACTTAACTGTTGTGGAATAATCTTTTTTTATATTGTGAAGATGTGTCTCTGCCTAAGGCACCTTGTGATTGGTTTAATAAAGAGCTGAATGGCCAATAGCTAGGCAGAAGGAAGTTAGGTGGAACTTCCGGGCAGAGAGAGAAAGAGGAGATGAATCTAGGTGTGGGAGAGACACCAGAGGGTACAGAGAGGAAACAGGAGGTGTGAGATGGAAGTGAGGTAAAAAGCCACGCCGTAAAATGTAGGTTAATATAAATGGGTTAATTTAAGGTATAAAAGCTAGAGGAACAAGCCTAAGCTATAGGCCAAGCTTTCATAGTTAGTACGTTTCTGTTTTTTGTAAGCTGGCTGTCCCAAAGAAAAACCTGTCTACACTTAACAAATTGCACTCCAACTCCAGGGCAGCTGTGGTTCAGCAGCACTAACAATAAGAGCAGCCTAAGGTGCAGGCCCACCTGGGTTTGTTTTTATTTCACCGTGAGCATGGCACCCTTCCTTCTGACTTGCAACATGGTTACCTTTCTTCTCTCTCTTTTTTTCCTCTCTGTTACTGTGGTTAACCTCATCCTGGGATTCTGGAATCAGATCCTTATAAAAACAAAGCTTTGAAGAAGCCACTTGATTTCTCCCAAAACCTCAAACCAGCAGCGACTCACGTCACCACGAGACAGCGAGGACTAGCTGTCGGCTAGGCGTCCCCTGCCTGGCTTTTGAGCCCTTTGAGCCTCTGAACCACGTGAGTGGGGACTGCATCCTTCCAGAACTTCTCAAACAGAAGCTCACAGAAAGCTGCATTCTGTTCCTGGCTTTTCTTAGTATGAAAAAAGAACCTCTGGTTTTCACAGCAATGTTCCTAAGGACTTTCCTAAAAGCCAATCCAAGACTTGAAAGGCTGGTTATGTTTATTGTGCTTGGTAAGGACACGGATGTTTGCTTTTCTTAAACAGAGGCTGCATTAAGAAATACCACACTGTAGCTTAGAACACAGACAAATATTACTGACATCAAATATTGCTGACGTCATCAAAGAATGATAATCCTCATGATATGCAATGTACTACTGTTTTCTGCTCTATGTTGTTTTTAAAATCCTAATTTATTTTTCAGATTTATGTTTGTTATATGTATATGAGTGTCTTGCCTGCATGTATGTAAGTACACCATATGTGCCTGGTATTCAAGGAAATCAGAAGACAGCATCAGATCCCCTGGACCTGGAGCCACAGTGGGTTGTGAGCTAACATGTGGGTGCTGGGAATCAAACCCTGGTCCTATGGAAGAGCACCAAGTGCTCTTAACTGCTGAGCCATCTCTTCATCCCCTTGTATTGTTATTTTTCAAGTGTTAGTTATGACCCCAAACCTGAAGCTTTTCACACTTTCTGAACAGTCACAGTCTCTAGGGTGACATGCTGGCTGAAATGAACTCTTCAGGCTTTGGCATACTCCTATGACATTCATAGCTCTCTCCATGCCATTGACTCCCCCAGGGCTGCCATCAAACATTCTTAATGAGTCAAGAAGAAAGGATGCCTTTGCCTTTTCTTCTGGGTTTATGAAGTTCTGAGGGGTACCTGCCAATGATCCTCAAGCTCTCCCACCTCTGACAGAGCAAGGCCCCTCTTTATAATAAACCCAAGATATCATAGAGGCGTGTTATTAAAAAAAAAAAGCTACCCCATCTCATATCAGATTCATGTCCAGGTGAGAAAACATTCACCCCAGACAGGCCCATCAGACTCTGAATTTATGTATTCTCATTTTCAGGCTTAAGTGAGACCTCCCATTTGACTGCAGAACACGGGGTTTCTGATGCAGCAATGATATGCCCTGAGAAGGCACAGTGTTGCAAACTGAAGAGGATCCCATCTGCACTGTCTCTAATAGTCTGAGGAATGCTGTCTTCGGAGAACACAGTAAGAACAGTGCCCTCAGAGTCATGCGCCCTGGCCTATCGGGCACTGGGTCAAATCCGCAGCATTTCAGAGATACTCATCCGTGCCCTGTTTGAGTGTGTAGGCCCTCCTTGCAGTTAAGTCTCCCTGAGGGGGAGACATGCAGTCATTCCCAGTCTCTGTGAACACAGACAGCCACTGGCCCGTGCTTTAGGGAAGCATGCTCTTTTGAGAAACAATGCTCTTCCCTATATCCCCATAGCCGCCTCCACTGACAGCCAATCAAATCTGTTCTCCCTTTAGAGCTCAATCCCGGACCAACTGGAGCGTCCCTGGTTCTAGGTAAGCTTAGCTTTTTCTCAGCCTCCCTTTTCTGGTCAGCAGCAATGATCTGATCAAGACCATTATCTCCTCCCCTTCTTCTCTCACCCTAGTCTATATGAGAGCATGACAGCTGCCTTGTGTGTGTGCAGGTCTTATGCTTGCCTGCTTGACCTTTGTTTTCGGTCAGTGAGGGTATTTTAGTTATCATAGGTCTTCCCTGATGATATTGCACTTCCCCTGGGTTACCAGTGAAGGATCTCCTCTCAGGGTAGCTGGGCACCCATCCAACCAGCTGTTCTCAACCTAAACAGCACATTAGAATCCTTCTGACATCTTCAGCCCAGGCTCCATGCAGACCAGTTAAATCGGGATCTCTGATCTAACAGAAGATTTAACAGGCAGAAGTAATTTTTATTGTGTATGAATTTTCATGTGTGTGTACATACATGGGTACACTCGCATATGTAAGAAACACTGGGGTGTGTGTGGGGTGGCATAGGCCAGACAATGCCAGGCGTCCTCCCCAGGAGCACCATCTCATTGGTCTCTCATTGGCCTGGAACTCACCACTTAGACTAGATTAACTCGCCGGTGAGGCAGTATTGGTGAAATTATTAAGGCCACTCCACGTAGTTAAAAGGAGATTTATTTAATGGCGTAACTTACAAATTAAGGGATAGGTAGGTCGCGGGGTCTGGGGAAGTTGTATCACAGTCCAGCGGTGTTCTCTGGAGCTCTGCTTTGTCCACCTCCACCATCCAGGGTCCTGGAACCGAGAGAGTGTCCGCCGATCCAGATCTCGGGTCCCCAGGCGCCTCCCTTGGCCCCGCCTTGTAGGCGTGACAGTTGCCGAAGTCTCAATGGGGGTTGGAACTTCCAGAACAAAGCTGGAATGGCTACCCACTACATCTCCCCCTTTTTTGTCTAAATAAGAAAGTTCTAACCTAATACAAGACTATACACAAAGGAATGGTTATCAAATATTGTCCAGGAATAATGAGGGATAATGACCTAGATAAGATGGAACTACAACCAATGCAAACAATATCAAGCAAGAAACACATATTAAAATCCAGAGAAGTATAGAGCATAGGTAAATGGCATGTTACAAAGATCATTCCAAAAGGTGTCCTATCCTAAAGAACCTGAATCTAATACTTAATATGTTCTATCTACTAAGTTGTAACTATAACTGCTAGTCTTCAATCCCATCAAAGACCTGAGAAGGAATATAATGGTACCTGAGAAATGGTAGATGGATGCAAGCAACTTTCGGGAATCTTGCAAGAGTAGACCGAGACAGCTGGCAGCCTGGACAATCACCTAATGTTTCTCAGCATTGTTGGTGCATTCAAATTGGCTACAGGCCTAAAGTATCTGACAGACCATTTTCAGAAGCAGGAATTCTGAAAGACCATCTTACCCTGTCTTGGCAGAGTACAGTGGTCGCTTTCCTTGTGTCCCGCTTGTCCAGAAAGGACAGCATTGTATTCGTACTGTCAGCCGTCGAGGCAAGGGCAGTTCTTTGCCCAGTAGGCCATTTTGTGCCAAGAAGACAAACTTCCAAATGGAAATGTCTAGAAGCCCAACATTCTCTCGGGATCAAATTGGTGCAGCCAGGAGCAATTGTGTCTCACGTCAACAGAATTCTAAGTTATTTAAATGCCATATTCTCTAGGTCTATGAAGTGTTTGAAGATTACCTGTCCATCTGACCTATGTATCTGTAAATCTGTATAACCTAACTAACGTAACTATAGAGATGACAAACATAGGTGATTATAAATCTATAAGTCTTATCTACTGAAATAACCTAAGGACTAAGGCTTCACGTAAACAAGGTAGACAGTCTATAAGCAAGTGTATGGTAAAGAACGATGACTTCAAAGTTGTGACAATACACAAGATGTTATAACAGAGGTAGGAGTGTATAGTGTGATATACAATATGACAATAATCTTAAATATATATCAATATTTATAACAGAGGTAGGAGTATGTAGTGTGATATGCAATATGACAATAATCTTAAATATATATCAATATACCGAATATCCTAAACAGAAGTAGAACATACATAAAGTATGACAGATATAAATTTATATTTGTATCAATATACAAATATTTCAAATAAGAGTAGAAATATATGTACATTATAACAAGTATAGTTCTGTATTTGTATCAATATACAAATTATCTTAAACAGGGATATAAAAATAGTTTACATTTGTATCAACATATAAGAATCCATAACAGTGCAAATTACAGTGCAAATTATTTAAGGCTGCTATTTTACTAAATTTGTTTACTAGTATATACAATAATCTACCATAATGTCTTATACCTATCCATTCCATTTCTTCTTTTCTTTTTTTTTTTTTTAGAATACTGAGTTTAATATTTCCTTCCACCCCCAACCCTATAACCATGATCCATAACCCTGAGAATTATGAAACCTAAGGGAGAAGGGGCGTCGTTTTCTTAGAATTGCTTCCTGCTGTTTAGGGGGTGATGTTATCTCTGTTGGGTACTGTGAGAAAGCTCAGATAGTTAAATCTCAGACTAACTGTAGATTCTGCAGCAAGTCTCAGAGTAATGGGTAAGATTGTCTGAAATTCTGGCAAGAAGTGTAGTATGATGATGATTACCATGGCATCATTCTGGATTGGGTAGAGTTGTTGTTGGGGCCTCATCTTCCTTCTGGAGACTTCTGAGATTGTTATTAGAAAAACTTATTTGTGCCGGGCGGTGGTGGCGCACGCCTTTAATCTCAGCACTCTGGAGGCAGAGCCAGGCGGATCTCTGTGAATTCGAGGCCGGCCTGGGCTACCAAGTGAGTTCCAGGAAAGGCGCAAAGCTACACAGAGAAACCCTGTTTCGAAAAACCAAAAAAAAAAAAACTTATTTGTTATCAAAATGGAAGATTTGGATTTAAAGAGGACATAGCATGTAAGAAAGGATTCTGAGAAATCAAGATTAAGCATGGAGAGAATTAGAATCTAGAAGACAATGGTCCCTTTTTATTGGTTTTCTTCTGTCCCACACCAGAGGGCTCTTTTGATATGGGACTGAAGAATCTCTCAAACTTTTCTTTTAGCAATGTGCTTGGGTTTAGAGAAGGAGTGAGCCAATTCCATCTCCAAAGCCAGCTTGGCTTATAACTGAATTGGAACCACAACTTTTCTAGATTGATAGAGAGATAGATGTTAGACAGTGGGATTTTACCGTGTGTAGATTGGTACCAATAGATTCTTTCTTTCTGCTGTAAACATCCGGATATCCAAAGCCTTATGATTTTTGGAAGATGGGTATTTCCATTATCCTGGAAAGACAAAAACAGAACCCTACCCTAACCTTGATTGTTAAATTTTTCTTACAACTTGTAGAGATGTCACATTGGTGGATGATCTTTTACTTCACCTCATCAATGGGGGTTGGAACTTCCAGAACAAAGCTGGAATGGCTACCCACTACAAGGCAGCCCCAAGGGTCCTCCTGCATGACTACTCCCCCGTGTCAGGATAGTAAGCAAGCATCACCATGCCTAGCATTTTTATGTGAATCCTAGGGACTGCACAGGTCCTCATGCTATCGAGGCAAGTACTTTACAGGCTGAGCCATCTCCGCCTGGGACATCAGTGCTCTCAAAGTTCTTTGGGTAATTAATAGGAACAACCAAGACTGAGACCCATCGCTTATTCTTCCCATCTACTGCACACGTCCATAACTAAGATCCTTCTCCAACCAGCAAGAGAAGAGAAGCTCAAATTCCAGAGTGAAGACACAGATCCTGCACCTTCTACAGTCTGGGAAGGGGCTGCACAGGTCACTTGTCAAGCTAAGACTTATATCCAACTAGAACCAGTTATTCCCCAGCACAACATTGTTTGAGAATCTACCAGGAGGAGACCTAGTTGTCGGAATGAGTGTGAGAGGTTCTGAATGTGGAGGATTTTGTCTCTGGTAGCCAGAGCCTCTGGCCATCAGAACTAAAATGCCAAACAATAAGAGGATGGAGACCTTTGTGGAAGTCTTCAGTGCTTCTGTCTGAAGGAGCTGGGACAGTTGCTGGGGGACGTGACTTCTGACCTGTGCTTTTGAGAGGGGATAGAATTTTTGCTGGCACAGAAGAGCCTGAGGATAACTAGAGAAAGGTCAGGAGGCAGCCATGAATCTTTTCATCCAAACTTCACCGTCCTTTGAGCTTCCAAAAGCTTAAAGGCTCCCAGCCATCATGAGGTATTACTGTTGGAGGTTTTTTCTGGGGGGACTGCCCCCAGCTCCCAAATAAATTACACACAGAGGCTTATACTTAATTACGAATGCCCGGCCTTAGCTTGGCTTAGTTTCTAGCCAGCTTTCCTTAACTTATTCTGTCTACCTTTTGCCTCTGGGCTTTTCCTGTTCTCTTACTCTGTGGCTTGCTGTGTAGCTAGGTAGCTGGTCCCTGGAGTCCTCCTCCTTCTCTGGCTCTAGATCTTAGATCTCTCCTCCCAGTTTTCTCCTATATCTACACTCTGCCTACCAGCCCTGCCTATCCTTTCTCCTGCCTTGCTATTGGCTGTTCAGTTCCTTATTAGACCATCAGGTGTTTCACACAGGCACAGTAACACAGCTTCACAGAGTTAAACAAATGCAACAGAAACAAAAGTAACATACCTTAAAATAATATTCTACTACAAGGTTTCCCAAAGGGTTTTGGTTGTAGTGAAAGCAGAGGGATTTCTTTGGGGCTGGGGTTTCCCTGGAGAGGATAAAGGGGCTGTATCTACAACAGTGAGGAAACCCAAGGCACCCGGGAAGCCTAGAAACCAGGTTGACAG
Source organism: Peromyscus eremicus (assembly GCF_949786415.1). Classification (NCBI taxonomy): domain Eukaryota; kingdom Metazoa; phylum Chordata; class Mammalia; order Rodentia; family Cricetidae; genus Peromyscus; species Peromyscus eremicus. The sequence continues at coordinate 88,633,665 of NC_081426.1, forward strand.
TGGGTGCTGAGCACCGATTAGCACCTGTCAGTTCCCTTTCCATGTGCGAACAACCATCTGATAGTCACGACTATAATCCGATAAATCAATCAACTACTATCAGCTTTGGGTTTAACCCTCTCCCAAGAATATCCAGCGCCCAGATACACACCCCATACGTGTGGGTACATAGAATTGTTTGGCATTTTGCCAATGGGTTAGCAAACATTTTTTGGGATTGACAGGAGGTAAGAAGGACGTGTTTAAGAAAAGTGATTTTAAACACGTTGCCACCTTCTTGAACACAAGAAGTAACAGAATCTATCACTCAACCACATGCTGCCCTCACATCAGGGTAATGCTACGCTGAAGGCAAATGGAAGAAGCCAATGAGAAAGTTCTCTGTTCCTCCTCCTTGCCTAAAAGCAGATGAAACTCAAGGAAATGTCTCTCTCCGTCCCTGCCCTTCTCTACAGAGCTAATCATGAGAGACAATTTCACACGCTCAATGACATAAAGAAGTTGCCGGAAAAACTTGCATAATTTATCTTCCTAACTGGCCCGTATCTTCCATTAACTTTCCATGTAAGCTGCTGCCAGCATAATACCTGTACCAGATAAAGTCGGTCAGCACTCTGGGATGGAGAAGGAAGGGGTTTGTGAGATCCCACCCCTAAATGAGGGGGTCCTGGAAGTTTATGGCTACCTTGGGAGGACAAGTCAGATTTCTTCAGTGGTATGGCCCACGGTAGGTTGTCCATGCTCCAGTGGGTGAACCTTACACCCATGTGCATAGGGTAGCACTGATTGGCCCCAGTGGATGATAGGAGGAGGAAGAGGGGGTGATGGAGCTGGGACAGAGATGTAGGGATGTGGGGGAAGTCTATGAGGTATTAGAGGGATCAGGCAGCAGATATAATCTAAATACATTGTAGTCATACATGAAATTACTGAAGAATTTTGATGGGAAGGCTCCCATCAAAAGCAGACCGTGTCACCGGGCGGTGGTGGCGCACGCCTTTAATCCCAGCACTCGGGAGGCAGAGCCAGGCGGATCTCTGTGAGTTCGAGGCCGGCCTGGGCTACCAAGTGAGTTCCAGGAAAGGCGCAAAGCTACACAGAGAAACCCTGTCTCGAAAAAAACAAAACAAAACAAAACAAAAAGCAGACCGTGTCAAGCACGCCTAACCACCCTGCTTGGGGTGCACAGAAGCTCCCAGACCCACCAGCCAGCACCACACTCCTGCTGTTTTCACACTGCTTTCAGCTCTCTTCATTTTCATTTTCAACCCTGTGACACACAGAGGACCAACATAGTCAATCCTTTTCTTAGGGCAGAAATCTGGGAGTGGGAGCCTACAGCGCCCAGCGGGATCGCCCCGGTGATGGTCCTGGTGACTACCTGGTTGCAGCAGCAGGCGGCCATTAGTTTGCTTTTGTCGGGAACCCAAGGGGCAGAGCACAGCTGCTGGGACAAGGCCTGCCATAGACACAGCCTGACCAGAGCAGCTTGCAGGAGCCCACAGGGTGTGTGAGCAACCCCGGGGCAGAGGTGACCTTCTCGGCAGCTTGCCTGCCCCTGCCCCTGCCCCTGCCCCTGCCCCTGCAGGCCAGAGCATTAGCTGACCCATGGACTATGCACCACCACAGTGGACTCAGTGGACAGTGTCCTCCTGTCCAGGTAAAAAGGGCTCTGGATCTGGAATCTCATCCCAACTCTGCTGCCTAGGAGAAGGGGAGCCGTCATGGTTGAAGCTTAGCTGTAACCCAGGGCGTCCCGGGCAGTGCTCTTGAGGACGAAGTCTAGGGTGCAGAGCCATGATCTGGGTTCCTGTTACACTCCACACACCAAGACAGCGTGAGTTAAGGAAAAACTCAGACCTCCGGGATCGGCAGTCACACAAATAAAGGGTCCGAGGAGCCAAGCTATTCCCCATTTCCTCCCAGGAGGGAGAAGCGACTGCAAGGCCGACGCGTCACACGGTGTCACCCTGGGCAAGGGTGCTGCTTCTCCACAGTTTGCCTCTCTTCCGCTCCTGTTTCTTTGTTGACTTTTGACACAGGGCTGAGTTTGCCTCCTGTAAACCCCACAGCTCCAACCATCACAGTTCTGTTTCTTTGCTCAAAAGACATTTCCAGGAAGCTGGGTTCTAGTTTTCCTCTCTCCTGTCACTTCCGAATTCATCTGCCATTAGGCACGCCTGGGTGACCGCAGCACTCGGGAGGCTGAGGCAAGAGGACCATGACCCTGAGGTGCAGAGAGAAACTTTGGTTTTATTTGTTTAAATCACCTGGCATTTTTCTAGATCTGCTCTTTGCTTATTCAGGTGTGTTTGCCTGTCTCCTCCATATTTTCTCAGCTGCCTGAGTCTTGTACTAGCTGAAATGTCTGTCTTAGTTAGGGTTTCAGTTGCTGGGAAGAGACACCATGACCATGGCAACTCTCATAAAGGAAAACATTTAATTGGGGTGGCTTGCTTACAGTTCAGAGGTTTAGTTCATTATCATCACGGCAGGGAGCATGGCAGCATGCAGGCAGATGTGCTGGAGAAGAAGTTGAGAGTCCTATGTCTTGTGCAGGCAACAGGAAGTGGTCTGCGACACTGGGCATGGCTTGAGCGTATGTGAGACCTCAAAGCCCGCCTCCACAGTGGCACACTTCCTCAAATAAGACCACACCTACTTCAACAAACCCACCCCTCCTAATAATGCCACTCCCTTTGGGGGCCATTTTCTTTCAAAGCACCACATTCCACTCCCTGGCCCCCAAAGGCTTGAAGCCATATCATAATGGAAAGGTGCATTCAGGCTAACTTCAAAAGTCCCCATTGTCTATAAAAGTCCCAAACATATTTAAAAGTCTAGAGTTCAAAGTATCTTCTGAGATTCATGCAATCTCTTAACTGTAATCACCTGTGAAATCAAAAATTAAAAAGATCACATATTTCTAACATATAATGGCCCAGGATATACATTACCATTACAAAACATAGGGAAGGGAGCATAGTGAGGAAACACTGGACCAAAGCAAGACCAGAAACCAGTTGGGAAACTCCAAACTCGGCATCTCCATGTCTGATGTCAAAATGCTCTTCAGATATCCAACTCCTTTCAGCTCTGATTACTACGACACATTTCTTTCTCTTGGGCTGGTTCTACTCCCTGTTAGCAGCTCTCCTCGGCAGGTATTCCACGGCTCTGGCATCTTCAACATCTCGGGGTCTTCAGCTTCAGGTCTTCAAGCAATGACCTCTCTAGGCCTCCATTCAGGGACACCTCTGACACATGCCTGGCCTCAGGGGCTTTCCTTAGTTGCAGAGGCAAATATCATAGCCCCTTTCTTCTGTCCTTAACTCCAGAACCATGTGGCCAAAGCTGCCAAGTTCTGCTGCTTACTGCGGCTGGAACATGGTCCCCTCATTCAATTATGTCTTCACCAACTTCCTGTTTTCAATGAGTTCCTTCACTGCCTAAGCTTGACTGTCCTGGATCTTGCTCTGTAGACCAGGCTGGCCTCGAACTCAGAGATCTGCCGGCTTCTACTTCTGGAGTGCTGGAATTAAAGGGATGCACCACCACACCTGGCTGTAAGCTTTTCTTTAATTCTTTTCCACAAGGTGGAAACTTAGCTGAGTGGGATCTTGCCCTGAGGTCACCACTTCCTGTATTCCATTTCTTAATCTACTATCTCCTTGAACACAGAATTTAGCTCCACTCCACTTCCTGATGCTCCTTTTCCCCTCAAATTTTACATTTTGTAATTTACCCTGCTCAGCTTGCTCTTTTCCATTATAAATCTTCATTAGAGTTAACACTTATAACCACATGACACAAAACCAGGCTGTTTTGAGATTCCTGCTGCCAATGGAATTAATCCAAAACTCTTCACTTTAGCCTCAGGCAGACTCTTCAGACAAGGGCAAAACCTAGCCACATTCTTCACCAAAATATCACAAGAATGACCTCTAGGGCACATACTAACATTCTTCTCCTCTGAAACCTTTTGAGCCAGTCCCCCACAGTCCAAATCATTCTCAGCACCACTGACTTCCATGCTCCTACTAGTATGGCCCATTAAGCAGCACTTAAAGCATTCAAATGCTTTTCTAATCCAGAGTCCTAAGGTCCATATTCCTTCAAATAAAAACATAGTCTGGCCTATCACAGCAATATCCCAGTCCCTGGTGCCAACTTCTGTCTTAGGGTTTCTATTGCTGTGAAGAGACACCATGACCACAGCAACTCTTATAAAGGAAAACACTTAATGGGGTGGCAGCTTACAGCTTCAGAGGTTTAGTCCATTATCATCATGGTGGGACATGGCAGCGTGCAGGTAGACATGGTGCTGGAGAAGGAGCTGAGAGTGGAGAAGGAGGTACATCTTGATTCCATAGGCAACAGGAAGTGGTCTGAGACAGTGAGTGGGGCTTGAACATATGAGACCAAAAAGTCTGCCCCCACAGTGACACATTTCCTCCAACAAGGCCACACCCACTCCCACAAAGCCACACAAAGCCACACCTCCTAATCATGCCACTCCCTTTGGGGGCCATTTTCTTTCAAACCACCAATGTCCTTTCAGGTCCTGTTGAAGGTCACTAGTCACTAGTCATTGATGGCCGCGTGAGCTGAACACCATCCCCAAGTCCCTTACTCTAAAAAAGACAGAAACTGAATGTAGTCCAGTACAACATTCAGGGAAGGAAACAAATCTTGGACCATAGGAGAGGATATCCTCTGGACCCTCTACCATAATGGACGGCCCTGAGCCACATGGGAAATTTTAGAGAGGTCCTTTCTGCCACCACCTAACTAGGACAAAGGGCAGGTGGAGCAGTGGCTTTCACATGGTGGCCTGAATGAAGCTGATTACAAAGACAAACACCAAGTCTAACTATGTTCCAGTGACCAACTCGGTATCTGCACAGGCTGAGCGGCAGAAGAGGCCCACAGGGGCACACCATAAGCACCCACACTGAGCATGCATGCACACCTCATGCTTCATTCCTGCTCTGCCCTCCACATCACCCCTTCCCCAGAGCACGGGCAAGCCAGGCCTGGCCCGCTGAGGAGGCACCCAGCACAGGGCCAGGAGCCTGCACGTGGGACCGACTGCTTGGGTTTGAACCTGATCTTAGCATTTTGTGAACCTGCACCTTTTTCCTCAGCTGTGAACTAGGGCTAACAACTTCCCACCCACCTCAGGACAGTTGAGCAGGTCAGCACGTGCGTCTGAAGCACGTGATATGGGGGGGGGGGGAATCATCTTTTTCCTGTTCTTAATAGATGGTATTTTATGATATGACCTTGTTTATTTATTTGTTTTTTGTTTTGTTTTGTTGGGTCTTTTTGGTTTTTGGGTTTTTCTGTTTTTTGTTTTTTTGAGACGGTGTCTCACTCTGTAGTCCTGGTCTGATTAACACAGTGTAGGAAGAAGACCCAACGCCTGGCAATATCCTACTTCAGCTACCTCGGAGCTTGGATTTCAGGCAGATACCACAACCCCAGATAGTAGAGCCTTAAAATTGTGCTTTGAGCTGGGCGGTCGTGGCGCACGCCTTTAATCCCAGCACTCGGGAGGCAGAGCCAGGCGGATCTCTGTGAGTTCGAGGCCAGCCTGGGCTACCAAGTGAGTTCCAGGAAAGGCGCAAAGCTACACAGAGAAACCCTGTCTCGAAAAACCAAAAAAAAAAAAAAAATTGTGCTTTGAGGGAGAGATTGCTTGGTGGTTAGAGCACCGGCTGCTCTTTCAGAGGACCAGGGTTCAATTCCCAGCTCCCATCTGTAACTCCAGTCCCAGAGGAGCCGACACTTTTTCCCAGCCTCCTTGGCACTGCATTCACATGGCACACAGACGTGCATGCAGGCAAAACACCCATCCACATAAAAATAATTTTTTTAAATGTGTTTTAACCAATTTTGTAGTAAGTGATAAATACAAAACCTCAGAGCAACAGAAAACTCAAATTAACTTCCTATCCTGCCATGCAATGAGACTAAATTATTTCTTCTTAGCTTTATTTTTTAATTTTTTAAAGTAAATCAATAGTCAGTGTTTACAAAGTCAGCTATTTTCTCACTTGACATTATTTTATACTGACTTTTCTGTTTTCACAACACACACGTATATTATTCTTAATAATGTCATGTTTGATTAAACAATATTTCTATTTAATGGTTAATTTGTTCTGTTTTTCTAAAAATTATTTTGTGTGTATGTATGTATGTGCATGTGTGTGCAGAAGCTTTGAAAGTTAGAAGAAGGCATCAGATACACTGGAGTCATCAATTGTGAGCTTTGGTATGGTTGCTGGGAACTGAACCCAGGTCCTCTGGAAGGGCAGCCAGTGCTCTTAACCACCGAGCCATCTCTCCAGCCCATATCTTTGTGTTGATTTATTTCTCCAGGAAATGATCTCAAACATGTCACCAGGCCAAAGGATGTGGTGTTTCGTGGCTCGTCACACTCTGCCATGTTGTTTTCCAGAGATATTTGTAATAATTTATGTCAGTATGGGAATATGGCTTTCTCAAAAGCCTTACCAGACTTGATTTTATATGTAAGATCTTCACCAGTGTAATGGCATTTCATAACTTTGGGGAAGTTTGCTCTCGTTACCGTTACGGAGGCTGAGTCTTTCTCCGAGGGTCTGTGTTTATATGCTGTAGTATGACTGAGGCCATAGTTCCTTGACCATTGATACAGTAGAACACATCCCGCCCTGTGGGTCTGAGTCTGTCCCCTTGGTCTTCTAGGTGTTAATTATTTTTTTCATCCATTCTATTTATCACCAACATTCCTCCCCTAAGTCTCTTTGACTAGAGAAGGTTTTGCTCAGTGAGCAGCTCCGACTCGGGTGAAGATCATCAATCCAGACCCAGCTCCGTGTGCCCTGTTTTCTGCTGGCTGCACAGTCTAATATTCTCATAAATTTTCCTGTACACTGCCTGATTCTTAGGCTCCCAAGCTCTCTGATCAACTGTATTCCCAATTTGTCAAATTTACCCAGCAATTATTCAATGTTGTGCCGTGTGCAACTAAAAAAATGAGGATTATGTGTTTGCTTACATTTCTGTTCATTTCTGGTTTATGTCACAGCTTTTGGTTGAGGGAACATTTCAACCCCATCAGCTGGAAGCACCTCACAGCTGCTGGAAGACACAGAACTGAGCTGAGGTGATATCCACGCCAGAGGATGGGGGGGGGGGGTACACAAAACAACAAAAAACTGCAGGCAAGTTTAATCTAAAATTTAAACAAAATAAATATTTGAAACATGTTACAGAATCGACATAAGGTCAACTTAATTAGCTAAAGAATATGCAGGACCTAGACTTTTGCAAGACTCAGTCCAAACGAAGAAACAGCAGCTCCGGTGAAAGCGGATTAGAAACGGTCAGCATCACATGGAGCACAGCGTGAGAAATGGCCCAGAGAGCCAGGCTCTCAGGCCTGCAGTTCCAGCACTAGGAAGGTTGAGATAGAAACAGCGTGAATTCAAGGCCATCCTCGGCTACCTAGCAGGTTTGAGGCTAGACTACACTCCATGTCTCAAAAACAACCAGTCCAAAGATCCACACCTTAAAAAAAAAAAAAAAAAAAAAAAAAACAAGTTACTAATTCAGTTATTTACATTTAATTCAGTGTGTGTGTGTGTGTGTGTGTGTGTGTGTGTGTGTGTGTGTGTGTGTCTCGAGGCTCATGTGTGGAATCAGAGCACACATGGCTGGAATCACTTCTCCCTTTCTACCAGCTGGATCTCAGGCTCGGTGGCGAGCACCGTTACCCACTCAACCATGCTGTGGGAAGTTCTGTATGGCAAATGTGTTGCTAATTAGTCGATAAAAAAACACTGATTGGCCATTGGCTAGGCAGGAAGTGTAGGCGGGACAAGGAGGAGAATAAAGCTGGGAAGTGGAAGGCTGAGCCAGAGAGACACTGCCAGCCGCCATGATGACAAACAGCTTGTGAAGATGCCGGTAAGCCACGAGCCATGTGGCAAGGTATAGATTAAAGGAAATGGATTAATTTAAGCTATAAGAACAGTTAGCAAGAAGCCTGCCACGGCCATACAGTTTGTAAGCAACATAAGTCTCTGTGTTTACTTGGTCGGGTCTGAGAGGCTGTGGGACTGGCAGGTGAAAGAGATTTGCCCTGACTGTGGGCCAGGCAGGAAAACTCTAGCTACACAACCATCTTCTGACTGTTACTATTTCTCTGCTCCCCACCACACCCTCACCATGAGAAGGGTTCCCAGTTGGGGAAGAAGGCATCCTGGCATGTTTCCTTCCTTTCTCATTTCCTGTTTACTCACAGCTAAAGGGCTAAGCCACTCACTCACCCACCACGGTCACAGTTGCTATCCATCAACGCGGTCTCGCGAGCGGCTACAGCCACAAGCGGAAGTCCAATCTCACAGCTGCATATCCATAGCGAGAAGGTGACTTTGTCCAGTGTGACAGACACAACTACATTTCGGTTCCAAATCATGGATTCTCAATAACGGTTACTACGATCACTACAGTTTGCACTTATTGGCGGCTTAGATTATGCCGAGACCCACCAACACTACTGCCCCATTCTACAGATGTGGCAAAACGAAGTCAGAACTTGGCCAAGATCACTAACCTAGCAATAACAGAATTGAAGATTAACACTGCACACTGCCTCGTATCCGTGAATATTTTAATTATTTGTAGAAAATTGCAATTATTTTCCGTGGCTGTGCAATTTTTAACTATAATACATTCAAAAGAAAATTTAATTCCAGCCCAGCTAGATATTCGCTAACTCACCATAGTGTCAAATGCAAACGGGTACAGACAAATTGCACCAAGACTCTGCTCCGCTCTGTGTTGATTGTTACACATATAAGCGGGTTTTTATTTGTTTTTTCTCAACACTGCTAAGATACTTGACGTCACAGCAGTGAGATGGAGGCAGGGTTGTGCTAAGGAGAACTGGAAAGCGGAAACGCCAACCTGGAAGTCAAGAGGCAGGGTTTTAGCCCGGTTTCCAACAGGACGCCTCTCCAGACCACAGGTACCTCACAGGCAAGAAGGAATCAGTGAAGGGCGGGGTTCTGAAGATCCTCTCTCGCTTTAGGTGTCTAGCAATTGATTGGAAGCGGTATATTGGTGCCGGAGATGTGGGTGCAGCGCCCCCTCCTGGCAGTCTCTCTGTACTTCTCTTCAGGGAGGGCCTGGTCATACCGACATCAGCCAGCAGGTGGTGCTCATATGTCCCGAGGAAAGGCCCCAAGCTCCCAAGCTCTCCCTAACCAGCTTCTGAAGTGCATATCACCAAGTTGAGGGGGTAGACAGGGTGAGGGTGGAAGATTTTTGGTTTTGTTTTTTTTTTCGAGACAGGGTTTCTTTGTGTAGTTTTGCACCTTTCCTGGAACTCGCTTTGTAGACCAGGCTGGCCTCGAACTCACAGAGATCCTCCTGCCTCTGCCTCCCGAGTGCTGGGATTAAAGGCGTGCGCCACCACCGCCCAGCTGACACAAAGATTTTTAAAGAGGCCCAAGGGATTACAGAGCAATTTAGAAAAGTGTCAGAGGACAAGGTAAGAGTCAAAAACAGGTAAAGACATTTGCCTTAGCTTTGTTGATAAAGAAAAGCCACAATGATTATATATCATATTAGTATGATATATACATTTAGTATAGGACTGACTCTGATTCATATTCTCTCTCTCTCTCTCTCTCTCCACCTCCTCTTCCCTTCCCCACTACATCTCTCACATTTTTGATACAGGGTCCTCTGAAGTCCAGGCTGGCCTTGAACTTGCCATATACTTGGTGATTACTTAAATTTCCAATGCTCCTGTCTCTGCCTTCCAAGTTCTGGGATGACTAGTGTTCCCCACCATGCCCAGTTTTATGTGGCACTGGGAAATGAACCCAGGGACTCACACACGCTAGGCAAGCACTCTCGTCTGAGAGTGTCTTGGGTCATCGTAAGACAACCCCTGAAAGTGAGGAAAGTAAGTGAATTCTCCTCTAAGCTGTGTGCATTTGCTCAAAATACAAGGGCAGTCCAGGTGTGGTCATCCTCAATATCTGCCAGCTAAACCTGCCCACCTTTGCCTGCTAAAGAAGCCCCAGGTGCTTCATCTCTCCGCGAACTACACTTGCCCCTCAGATGTCTCTCATCTCCATCCTTAGAACCTTTGCTGGTGTCTGAGATGGCCCTTCCAACTCAGACTCAAAGAAACACACAAAGATTTTTAGAAACAGTTTTTAAAATAAAAACCTGCACTTTAGACCTGCAGCATATATTGAAGCAGGAACTGGGGCCAGTAGCCATCTTGGTTCACTTGCCCCCCTCCCCCACCCACCCCCTCCTCCTCGATCCCTGCACCCCATTTGGGGGTAAAGTTATTCTGTCAGTGCTGGTACCTCACTGTGTCACTTGCTTTCTGCAGAAGCACAGAAGTATAAAAAATAAAAATTCCTTGAGCAGGTGACGGGTGGGTGTTCTGTGGGGAGAAGAGAACAGGCCAGAGGATGGGTTACAGGAATCCTGGGATTGGGGGTCTTTCTCCCACCATCCCATCTGGGCTAAATAAAGGTGACTCTGTGTGGTCTCCAGGGCCTGACAAGGCTTTAGTCCAAGCCTCTACCTTGACCTGATTGTAATGAAACAAAGCCAGTGTGGACTGCTGGAGAAGAAGTTGTGAGAAAGACAGAGGCGCAGTCCTGTCCCCAGCAGTCAATAGCACCCAGCTCCCAGCCTTGTGAAGGACGGCGCTGCACGGGAAGCCATCAGTCAGCCCATCAAACCACAGGGAACGGTGTCTCCATGGTTTGAAGCCACTGTGTTTGGGGTGCTAGGCAGCCACAGAGAGCAGAAACACAGCTTTGCATTTTCCTCTATTGATTCAGGGACTACGGTGTTAGAACAGGATTCAGACTCCATTTCTAGGAAGGTACCGACATCATAGCTCACAAATACCCGCATGGATGTGAAACAAGATTCACAAAGGATAGAACTCACCCATCACTCTTGGATGCCTCGGCCAGATCAAGGATGTAGAAAAGGGTCAGAGAGATAGGAGGCAGTCATGTAAAGAGCCGTCATTGTCCCCCTTCTCCTCCTCACAAGGGAAGATGGGCAAAGGTTGTGTCTCCTTCATCTCAGCCTATGCAGAGAGCTTATATTACCCCTTGGAGAGCTTTAAAATATTTTCAGCAAAGTAGAGGAACAGTAAACAACAGACCCCAGAGGCATTCCTGAGACACCAGAGTGACAGCAGGGTGGAGGCTGAGGACATCAGTCTATCAGTCTGTTTTCTGGGGTTTCTAGAGTTGTGTGTGCTATGGCCACTCAGAAGAGAGAGCTGGTGAGCAGCCACACTGGGCCTGTGGTAGTTTGAATTGTAAAATTGGTTCCCATAGGCTCATAGGAGGTAGCACTATTAGGAGGTGTGGCCTTGTTGGAGTAGGTGTGGCCGTGGAGGATGTGTGTCACCCAGGGCGGGCTTTCAGGCCTCAGATGCTCAAGCCAGGCCCAGTGTGTTGCTCTCTCTTCCTGCTGCCTGCTGATCTGGATATAGGGACCTCTCAGCTACCTCGGCAGCATCATGACTGCTGGTGTCCCGCCGTGCTTCCTACCATGATGACAACGGACTAAACTTCTGAACAGTAAGCCAGCCCCAATTAAATGATTTCCTTTATAATAAGAGTTGCCGTGATCATGGTGTCTCTTCACAGCAATAAAACCCTAAGACAATCACTTCACAAGTTGGGATTTCCTCAAAATGAGTTGAAAAGTCACAGGCCTGCTGTGTTTCTATACCAAGCTTAAGGGCAATGGGGAGGTTAGGGTGCCACTCAGTGGTAGGGGGAGTGCTCTATGCAGACCCTGGGTTTGATCCCAGAGCTCAACAGTGAGCTTCTAACAGTGAAGGGCAGTTGTGTTTGCTGAACAAGCTGGTCATTTTATGTTGCCTGCTCGCCATTTCTCCTGGGTCTGCTTTGTAAAGACACAAGATGTTTGTGCAGCCTCCACCCTCCCCCAGTTATTCTGCTCGTCTTAGCTTCTACATCCTCCGCTCACACAAAGAAACTCATCTTGTCACCGTCTCATCACATGACCCAGGTATAAAAAGCCCCTCATGCATGCAGTCGATGAACCCACAGACTTCCCAAAGTCCCCAAGGCTGTGGGAAGAGGTCTGCACGAGTGTCTCTTGGCTCAAGGAACACAGACTCCATGCTGGCTCTCTGCCTAATGACTTTCAAAGACTAAAATCTTGTGGGTGTTTGGGGCCTCATACCAAGAAGCTGAAAACCAAGAGAGAACATCATGTGGGTGCTGGGAACCGAACCCCTTCAGGAGAAACAAGCACTCTTAACATCCCTCCTCTTAGGTAAAATCAGGAATCAGAACAACAGCTTGTTCACAGGTTTTAGAGGCAGTTAAATGAGATGTCTCCTGAAGTATTAGCATTATGAGTGGCCGTATTAAGTGTTCAGATAGATGCCACCTCTTGTTGTACCAGCCCACATAAGACATGTGATAACTGTGACCATGACCTGCAGATAGCCAGAGCAGCCAGCTGTCCATCAAACTGCCACTCAGCATCTTGGCTTCTTTCTCTTCAAACACATTTCTCCCCCCCCCCCCACGAGACTTCACTGCTCATCAGCACCAGAATGAAAGGAGAGACTCTGAGGGCCAAGGCTTGGGGTCGTTGGGGAGCCAAGAAGAGCCCCAGTGGAGAGGCCTCAGGTTAGGAAGGGAGAGGGGGCTGATCTTCGAAACCACAATTGAGGTAGCTTAAAAACAAAATTCAATATACCGTGAAAAACAGGAAGATTATCATTGGGGACAAAATGAATTACTTGGGGATTTGAGGGAAGCTTTTGTGCATGTTGTTGTGTGAAGGAGTATCCCAGTAGACTACCAGAGGATTTAGGGTTGGGAGGAATTTAATCTGTTTCTTGAGCCCATTTTAACCTAAAAAAAAATGATTTTGATTTTTAGAGTTTTGGATGAGAACCAAAGCCTATTCAGAGTCAGGGGAGGAAGAGATGAAAAGGGCCTGCCCCTGTGCAGAACAAGAGGGAATGCATTTGCACTGGAAGAATTGCACATGCTCAGTGCGAAGGTTAATTTGACTCAGCAATGGGAGAGCATGGGGACACAAGAAAAACCTTCACAATTTCCCCTCATTTTTTATTTGTATTAGTTGAATGAGGACATTAAATTCAGCTGTGTTTATTTCTACTTATCCCAGCCAAGAAAGCCAAGATTTTAAATTCAAGTTATTTTGTTTTTGTTTATTTATTTTTGAAACAAGATCTCACTCTATAGTCGTAGCTAGCCTAGAACACACTATATAGACCAGGCTGGCTTTCAACTCTCAGAGATCCACCTGGCTCTGCCTTCCAAGTGCTAGGAATAAAGGCGTGTGCCACCTTACCCCAACTAAGTTCAAGCATAAGTAATGTACAGGCAACACAATTCATTTCACTTTGTGTGTGTGTGTGTTGTTTAGGGTGTAAGATAGTGGACAGTTTTCAGATTAGGGATGTTCTGCCTACACTAAGAATCCCTACCCGTAGCTTGAGTTTTCTTGCCTGGCCCACGGTCAGGGCAAATCTCTCTCACCTGCCAGTCCCACAGCTGCTCAGACCCGACCAAGTAAACACAGAGACTTATATTGCTTACAAACTGTATGGCCGTGGCAGGCTTCTTGCTAACTGTTCTTACAGCTTAAATTAATCCATTTCTATAAATCTATACCTTGCCACATGGCTCATGGCTTACTGGCATCTTCACATGCTGTTTCTCATCGTGGCAACTGGCAGTGTCTCTGACTCAGCCTTCCACTTCCCAGCTTTATTCTCCTCCTTGTCCTGCCTATACTTCCTGCCTAGCCAATGGCCAATCAGTGTTTTATTTATTGACTAATCAGCAACACATTTGCCATACAGAACATCCCACAGCACTTCCCCCTTTTTTTTTCAAAAAGGAAGGTTTTAACCTTAACAAAGTAAAATTACATATAATTTGAGAATTTAGGCGTAGCTTCTCTTACTACTTCCTGCTGGAGGGGGGTGCTGTATCTTATGGGGACACAAAGAAAATTTTAGGATCATGGAGTAGTCCGTGAGGCTGTATCGTCTGAGCCAGTTGCCTTGAAACCATTCTGGATGTTGGATCATCTGGGCCATGGTGTCATCAGAGATCTTTCAGGGGGTCTTGGCTGGTCAAACCTGATGTATCTTGATCTGGAACAAATCCATAGCCTCTGGCTTTCTGTGGGAACAAAAGCAGAGACTCTTTTCCAAAGCAACATATCCTTACATCCAAATTTTGAAGTCAAAGTATCTTTAAAATATACATTTTGGCATAACTCAACAGCTTTTACAATCAAATGTTTTTCTGCAGTTAAAAATCCCAAAGACAACACAATCCAGATTCTCTGTGTAATATTCATCTTTACGTGGCTTATTTTTTATATTAATTTTACTGTCTCTTTAAAGACTTTATTTTTTAAAACTATGTATTTGTTTCTATAACTGTATATATCACCTTTTTTGTCTCTTTCAAGCCTACCTATATTTCACACACATTGTAAACTATTACATCTGAATCTGTCTTATTGTTTATCTATTGCTTTAAACTGCAGCAGCTGTGGCTGCTGGCTCTGCCCACCTCAGCTTCCCAACATGGCGGTGGTTCGTTTTCCAACAGCTCTGGGAGCTATTGTGGGTCTCTATGCTTTTATCCAAGCAGCATGTAGCCCAAAAACCTTTTTTTTTTTTATTTTGTACTAGCAAAGGCTAAATCCACCACGCAGCTTAATGTGCCACTTGCAGAGGCCTGATTCCCGCCATACTGCAGGTGGAGCGCACGCTAGCAACCCGCCAGTAGCTCAAACCGGCAGCTGCCGCTCATTTGAGAGAGACAATTAGGAAGCTGTTTTTAGCTCCGTTTCAGAATATTTTCTCAGGTTTTAGGTGGAAACTCTTGCCACCACGTTGGACGCCATTTGTAGCTTGAGTTTTCGTGCCTGGCCCATGGTCAGGGCAAATCTCTCTTACCTGCCAGTCCCACAGCTGCTCAGACCCGACCAAGTAAACACAGAGACTTATATTGCTTACAAACTGAATGGCCATGGCAGGCTTCTTGCTAACTGTTCTTACAGCTTAAATTAATCCATTTCTATAAATCTATACCTTGCCACATGGCTCGTGGCTTACTGGCACCTTCACATGCTGTTTCTCATCATGGCAGCTGGCAGTGTCTCTCTGACTCAGCCTTCCACTTCCCAGCTTTATTCTCCTCCTTGTCCCGCCTATACTTCCTGCCTAGCCAATGGCCAATCAGTGTTTTATTTATTGACTAATCAGCAACACATTTGCCATACAGAACATCCCACAGCACCTACCCATTATAAAAATCCATTTATAAGTTGAGTCAGCATGATGACAGTGATATTCTGTTATACCCAAAGGTAAGTGTCTTGCTCAGTCATCATCAGAGAAGCTTCTTCTCACAGTAGATGGGAGCTAACGCAGAGATCCCTGACTGAACCATATGCAGAGAGTGAGAGACATTGGAGCACTCGGGTCTAAATGGGATGTTGCCCTCAAACCTCTCCCCAAGGGTTCAGGGACCCACACAGAAGCAGCAGCAGCAGCAGAAAGATTTTAAGAGCCAGAGGGGAAGAATAGGAAATAGCATCCTCCAGATACAACAGGACAGATGCACACAGGAATTTACAGAGACTGTAGCATCATACACAGGGCCTGTCCAGGTTCAAGCAAGAGGGGGTCCCCCTGCTGAGAGTGGAAATGGACAGGGTGCTCCCACCCATAGCCAAGAAGCTCTTTGCAAGTGACATCCGCTTCCAAAGGAAAAATTTGTTTTCAATGGAGCCTCAGTGGGTAGACAAACCACACATAAGGGCAGGCCCACGCACAGCAGTAGATGGCCAACACCAAATGAACTCGGCGGTATTTTTTAGACTTTTTGTCTCATATTGATTTGCTTGGGCATTTCTTTTTTGTATATTATGGCTTATGATCTTGTAGGGGGTTGGAGTGTGTGTGAGAGAGGGAGAGAGGAGGGAGAGGGAAGGAGGAAGAAAGACAGAGGGGGTTTGTTTTTTGTTTGGTTTTGTTTGCTTTTAAAGAGAGGGAGAAAGAAAGGACGTGGAGGTGGGTAGGTGGAGAGAGGGGAAGATCTGGGAGGAGGTGGGGGAGGGGAAAAGCATGATCAGAATATATTTTATGAAATTTTTTTCAATAAAATAAAAAATAAAAATTGAGTCAATAGTCAACGAACAATGTTTTTCAGGGGAGAGGCCAGAGGGAGGAGATCGTGGAAAGATTCAGGACTCACTTCGGGCATTAACAGGATTACTCACACAGGATAGAACACAAGGACATTGTTCCCAAGATGCCAACAGCTTCAGAAGATGAAGCAGGCACAGGAAGACAAAAGCAACTCTCTAGGAGGGCTGAGAAGCAATCTGTCGTTCTTAGAAATAGTTCTGTATTTTCACATTCCAAAAATGTGTCTGTCTCTAGACAGAAGCCACTCTTTGGTGGCAGACTCTGGTAAATGATCCCAAACACCAGACCCCTGCCACTGCAGCTCCATTCACCCCACCATGCTGCAGACATGCATGGGAAGGGGAAGCAGCCGGGACAGACAGACAGACTGAGGAGCCCCCATCGGAAATACTCAGAACCAGACATGTGTGGAGCATGCCTTTCTCCCGGTTTTGAAATATTTTCTTATCACAGATACATGTGATGTCTTGGGGATGGATTACCAGTCGAAACACAATTGAACAGAAACTCAGTTCTGTTTCTCACCCTGCACACATAGCCTGAAGGTAATTTTGTACCTGTTTAGTGTGCCTGTGTTTCTGATTGTGACCCATTTGTGGTGTCCTGTTAGCACTCACAAGGTTTCAAACAGTGGAGCGTTTTTGTATTGTGGAAGTCCAGATCTGGTCTACATGAGGAACTGCTGTCCTAGACATCAGCAGGGACTGGCTTATGTATTAGGGACTGATGGGAACTCTCTATCGGAAGACTTGAACCACTAAGCCCATTTTATACTTATTTATGAGGCAAAATAAGTACGGTGGTTGTGCTAGTTGCTTGCTATTACTGTGATAAAGACATGCCCAAAAGCATTTTGGGGAGGAGAGGGTTTTTCATCTTACAGCTCTTGGTCACAGACCATCACTGAGGGAAGCCAAGGCAGCGATTCAATGCAGGAACCAGGAAGCAGGAACTGAACCAGAGATCATGGAGGAATATTACTCCCTCATGTGCTCCCTATGGCTGGCTCAGATTGTTTTTTATATAACTCAGGACCACCTGTCCATGGGGGACACCACCCACAGTGGGCTGGACCCTCCCACATCGATTAATGGAGAAAATGCCCCACAGATATGCTACAGCCAGTTTTTACGGAGGCATTTTCTCAGTTGAGGTCCCCTCTTCCCAGATGACCCCACTTTGTGTCAAGTTGACAAAACGTAAGCATCATGGTGGCTGAGAGTGGGAATGAGACCTTGTGAATTCAATCCCCGGTTCCAGACTAATCAGCAGGATAACTGAGTTATATCACTGGGGCTTGGTATCCTCATCCACAAGCCAGAGTAGGATTTACGTCATTAAACTGTAGCGGTGGTTATAAAAAGTGATCCAGAAAGCATGTAACTCAATAAGTGGCATTTATTCTACCCACAAAAATGATTGCTTTCCTTGATATTACCAAGGAAAGTGGCTGAGAGTAGAGTCGGCATGAGGTGGGCACTGTACAAATACGGCCTTCCTTACTGAGAGCTCTGAGGACCACCTCCTCATCCTCTGTGTTTATAAGTACAAGAACAATCAGACTAAGTTCTAGCATTCTGTATAAGGAATACCTGAGGAAACTATGCCTGTATATCCAGTATGTCTGTTAAAATTACTTCAACTAAGCTAGGCATGATGGTACATGCCTTTAATCCCAGCACTCAGGAGGCAGAGGCAGGCAGATTTCTGCGAGTTCAAGGACATCCTGGTCTACATAGTGAGTTCCAGAACAGCCAGAGCTACATAGTAAGACCCTGTCTCAAAAAAAAAAAACAAACAAAAAACAAAAAACAACAAAAAAAACCACTAAATAAATAAATAAATAAATAAATAAATAAATAAAATTTAAAAATTTCTTAAGGTGAACATGGTGACATATGCCTATGATCCTGGTACTCAAGAGTCTGAGGCAGGAGAACCACCAATTCAGGGCCAGCATGGGCTGCATAGTAAGTCTCTGTCTTAAAATAAGTAAATTTAAAAAATGAAAATTAATTGTTCACATGAGCAAGAGACAAAGAGAATAACAAGAAATTTGATACTAACAACCAATAAGCGCAGTTCGTGCAGATTAAGTGTGGTGGGGACAAACGTTCCTTCAGGCTAATCCAAGTGCTCCAGAAGAAATGCTCTTGACCCAGGAAAATCATGAAGAGCCTTTTGAGTGTCTGAGGCTGCAGTGTTATTTCTGCCTGCCGGGAGAGGGCCGCTTGCAAGAGAGGAATTGTGGGGTCAGAGGCTGTTGACTGTGCCATTTTAAAAAGAGAACTGCAGAAAACAGAGGAAGTGGTAACAAAGGGGTCTCACAGGTTGGGCCAGAGAGATGCCTCAATGGAAAAAGTGTCTGCCATGCAAGCCAGATGACCTGAGTTCAACCCCTGGATCCCACAGTAGAGGAAGAGAACCAACTCCCCAAAATTGTCCTCTGCCCTTCACGGGTGTGCTATGGTACAAGCACACACACACACATACACACACACACACACACACACACACACCATATGCATGCAGCAATAATAAATGAGATAATAAATGTTGGAATGAGTGAGGTATCTCAGTAGGTAAGGCCCCACCACTAAGCCTGATAGCCTCAGTTTGGTCCTTGGGACCCCCAAGGAAGAAGGAGAGAATTCCTAAAGATGTGCTCTGCACGTGTACACCACAGCATGTACTCACACACACACACACACACACACACACACACACACACACACACACCTGCAAAATAAATGCCCAATCAAAAAATCTTAGTAATGGTGAATTTGTTTAATAAATAAATAAAGATCTTACAGGAGATAGAGAGGGAGAATTCTGAAGTAAACCTGGTGTGTGAGGCCAAGGTGAAAACTTGCTGGCCTGGGGCTTCTGATACAAGGTTCCTTGAGCCCTCAGGGACAAATATGAAAAGAATGTGGAGGGTGATGGTTATAGTGAAACATTTGGGGGAAGAAGAGTCATGGCCCTGTGCAGGTGGCATCTTGACCCTGTGCTGATGGGTCTGTGTCCTTTCCAAGCACGCACTCACTCTTCCTTCGACTCTCTCCCAAATGTCCCGACTGAGGGCTAGGCCTGTTTTGTCTCCCACAGTTTCTAAGTCTACACAGACTTAGGAAAGAGCCATGTAAGCAGATTTTAGTGCATACAGCATAGGCACACAGCAGACGTGTGCAGAGAACATGAACAAACGCCCAGATAGTCACACAGCAAACATGTGCAGAGAACATGAACAAACCCCCAGACAGTCACACAGCAGACGTGTGCAGAGAACATGAACAAACCCCAGACAGTCACACAGCAGACGTGTGCAGAGAACGTGAACAAACCCCCAGATAGTCACACAGCAGATGTGTGCAGAGAACAGGGATGAACAAACACAGGCATTTAGAATTGACTCTGCACTGAGCATTTCAGAGACAGCTTATGTTGGGCATAAGTACTGCTATTGCTCTGAATACCCTCTTTGTACTTCACTAAACCTTTGGAAGTCATGAGAGAGGAAGAGAAGCCCTGTACACCAGCCTAGGAGGTCACACCGACACACATGCTGTCTTCAAGTTACAAATGCTGGTCTCCCAGTGCAGGGGTCCAGCCAGTAAGTCTTTCCAATTGTCGATTTGCCAAAAGGAGAGCAGTTAGGTTGATCTAGAAACATTTTTTAAAACTAGTTTTTAAATCTACCCTCCAAGAAGTCACAGTCAGTTGTGATCTCGCAACCCAGCACAAAGCTGGCTTCAAAACAATGATAGAAAATTGCATCTTGAGTGACCTGAAGGTTCAAGAATCCAAAGGAAATGGGATGTGGTAGTACACACTTATGATCCCAGCACTCAGGAGACAGAGGCAAGAGGCCAACCGGGACTATATAGTGAGACCTGTCTAAAAAGAGGAGGAGGAGGAGGGGGAGGAGGGAGGAGGAGGGGAGGAGAGAGAGGAGGAAAAGAGAGAGGAGGAGGAGGAGGAGGAGGGGAGGAGAGATAGAGGAGGAGGAGGACAGAGAGGAGGAGGAAGAGGAGGAGGGGAATGATCCCTATTAAAGAATGAGAACACAAAACTAGAATAGAGGAATATGGAAAGTACTTTTTGTTTTAGTCTCAATCTCACCTGGCCTACAGAATGAATATTCCCATTATACTGGTAGATAAGTTGAGGATATGAAAAAAAAATTTTAAAGAAAGAGAGGATGTTGAAATCTTAGAGAGAGAAAAATACCTTTTCTCTAGATTGTAAAATATTGGAAAAACGATTTTCTTTTCTGAGTCACAAAGTTTGAGCAATACTTGAGGATAAATAGAGACCACAACCTGGTTCATGGATTTGAACAAGAAATTCTGCTCTTGGGCCAGAACAGGGTGCTTGGCCAGCAGGTCTAAGACCCTGGGATTTGGTCCTCCATGATGCAGGGGAAAGAAAAGAGAGGGGAGGAAAGGAAAGGGGAGGGAAGGGGAGGGGAGGGGAGAGGAGGGGAAGGGAGTGAAAAGACAAGACTACTCTGTTAGAGATCTGTGCTAAAGCAAGAGGGGTCCCTGGAGCTGGGGGCAGCAAGATGGCTTACCAGAAAGGGTGCCTGCCACCAAGCCTGACCCCCTGAGCTGCCCACAGACTCTGGACAGCAGAATCACCACTTGAAGTATTTCATCGTAATTAAGTATTTAAACCAGGAGAACTTGCTTGTGCAGGAGTTTATTATTCTACAAGGATTAGGAAAAACAGAAGGTCAAATGCTGACGTGGCTCTCTAAGGCCGACCTTGACTGTAGAATATCTGTCCACTCGCAGGTAATTGTGCAGAAGTAGTCAGAATCTCGACACTCCGGCTAGCGTCTGTGGCTCTCAGCAAGGACAAGGACGGGAGGAAGTGGAAATGGATGAGAAAGAGAGATCCGTGCAGAGGCAGCAGCTGAAGTGTTGTGACCAGGAAAGCTATGGCTTTGCTCCTCGCTCTGATGACCTGAAGCCTGCACAACCCTGAAGATGTCGCCACGATTCAAGAGTAACTGAAGTAGACAGCAATCCGGCAAAGAAAGCGATATGGCGGAGGATTGGCGTCTTCCTGACTGGTTATTCTGAGAATTATCTTCCTCTGCGACTACTGATGAACAACATGGGCCTCTCTCCCCGTCTCCTCACCAAACCTGGACCAGACAAACCAAACAAACATATCTGTTGCCCTTTGATCATCCCAACCCTAAAGCCTCATTTTACATGAAATGCTCTCGCTGTGAGCACCTGTTCTCTGCCCCCCCACACACACACACTCTCTCTCTTCCAGCCACCCAATCCAGTCTCCATCAGAGACCAAACTGATCACCTTCCCTGGGTACCAGTGTGTGCTACCAGCTGCCCAGGGATTTCAGCTGCACAGTCAGGTCTTACATCAGAAGTAGACTAGGAAAGGAGATTTGCTCAAGGTCCCAAAGGAAATGCAGAGTGGTGCAAAATCCGAACCCACAACCCCCGATACCTCAGGTTCCTCAGGAAGACACACTCTAACCATTGGAGTGCCTGTTTTTCCTGGAGTCTGGCACTTCTTGGGGTAAGTTCAGTGGGAGGGCTTTTGGATTAAGACAGTCACAGGGGTCACCTGTGAGTCCTTTATACGTCCTTTTCTGTTCTCTCAGGCATAGTTTATTCTGTCCTGGAGAATAGCTTTGCAGAACCTTATAACCAAGAACATTTCCCGGAATATATATATCTGCCCTCCCCTTCCCTAAACCCCACTCTGGTTGATAGGAAAAGCAGCCAGTTGTTGGTTATATGTGCTAGAGAAATACGTGTGCAAATCCAACTTGAAGGGATTCAAGGGCGTGTCCCATTTATTCCAAGTCCTGGGCAAGTGCTGGCTCCTGGGGCGGAGCCAGGCTTGGCAGCTTGAACCCCAGAGCAGTGGGAAACAGCGGGCAGAGTTTCAGACACACCAACAGTGTGTGGAAATGCCAGGCTCCTTGCCCCTTGAGATTGTCTCACAACACAGTGCAATTCCTTGTCAGAGCCTGAAAGAGAGAGCTCAGGAAGCCAGGCAGCGTGCGGAGACTATTCATGGAGGAATTCTCACAGGCTATGACTTTGTAACTGAAAGAAAATTTATCTCCTGGTTTTGGATTCCAAGGGGCAAAGCAGAGAGGAGGTGAAAAGAGACAACAGGAAATTCAGAATAGAAGGTACGAGTCGGGGTGGGGAAAACTGAGCAAAAGCTATGGACCCAGGAGAAGCTAGAACTGACCCAGGGGAAGGCCCCACGTGTGTGCAGACAATGCAGAGGAAGGGACCCCAGGAGGGGTAAGGTGACCACCGACCACCGTGGCAGAGTCCCACAGCAGGTGTGGGAGGTTAAGGAAGCCAGAACTAGGCCTAAGCTGGTCTAGTGGGAGGCATCCTGGTGCCAGGAGCCTGACAACAGACCTGGGGGCTGTGAAGGCCCCCTAAGTCAGGATAAGGCTCCCAGAAGCATGGAGTCCCACAATAGGTATAAAAGGCCAGGGAAGCCAGGATCAGGCCACAGCTGACCCAGGGTAGGGAAACCAGGCACAGAGAGCCACACCAAACAGCCAAGGAGGTGAGGGCCAGCCAAGGGTGTGCTGACCCTTGGATGGTGACTGTTATGGAGGCAATAACGGACTCTCAGAGAAAGACTAGAGATAGAGCCTACAATTCTGAATACCAGTCCCACGCAGGAAAACGACAAACCCTACATGACTTCATTGTCTCAGAAACATTGCAAATGCTTCCACTGAATGAAGAAAGGTGAGGGGAATGTAGAGAGGAGGCAAGGGGCACAGGTTTGCACAGCCAACAGATTAACTCCAGATGCACAAGTCCCCATGCATGAAAAACACATGGCCAACACGTCTCCTCCAAGTTACTAATTTCATAGTAATGGCGCCCAGTGAAAACGAGCTGGAAGAACTTCCAGAATTCAAGAGAATGATTCTAACTGAGTCCAAACAACTCCAAGAAGGTATGTGCATGCCGTGAGAAGCAAATAGGAGATGTGAAGATAGAATCCTGTGAAGAAATGAAATTGCTGGAGAATAAATTAAAAGTATAAAAAAAAGACTTTAATAAAAGGGACAAAGCACATGAGCACAGAGCACGCAGCTCTTGTGGGGGGAGGGGCAGGTTAGAGAGCTCCACTGGACTGAAATCACTCCTGGACTTCAGTATTACAGAAAACAGCCTGAGTCCTGGGACACTGTCCAAATGCAAAAACTAGGAATAAGAGGGTGAGGTGGCAGGACATTTCATCCAAGTATTGAGGCATTGCTGCCTGGTCAGGCGGCTGCCACAAGAAGGGTGGGCTGACAGGAGGGGCTCTTCTAGGCTCCCCTCCGTGACCCACCTCCCCTTCGAAGCAGCTCATTGCTCATTCACGGCCAGGAAAAACCTTCTGAGGACTGCCATTTCCAGTCTTGCTCAGGCAGCTGTCACACCTCAGAATGGGGGGCTTCAGCTGATAGAGACCTTCTCATCTCCCCTTGTGTTTTCAGGGTCCCCCCCTCTGTGGGAGCAGCAGCCATCGTAAGCTCAAGGAAGCGATTTAGGAGCAGAGGTGAAGGGAGGGGGGCCCAGGCTAACCTGCAAACCTGCAGAGTCACGGGGTGAGACTTGTCTTTTCACATTCGGGTCTGTGAGGTTGACCTACGTTTCACTTCTCCCACTGGCGACAAGGCCTGAGGACCAGCACACAGAACAGAACGGACAGACCCAAGGGAGGATGAAATTACTAGGGAGTTTCCAGAATTCTAGACCTGCCCGACACATCAGAACCCTTTGGTCAAACACACAGAAGAGACAGCAGTACCAAGCATACTCATCCAAAAATGTCAGCATACAATGCTTCTGAAAATTCTGTCTTATCTCACGGGGTATGGTGATGTAGGCCTGCAATCCCAACCCTCAGGGGGCAGAGGCAGGACCACAAAAGCATGACTAGACTGGTCTATGCAGAAAGATGCTGTCTTAAAAACAGAAAACTTTCTTGTGATATTGTGTTCCCCAATATATTGTGCACCCTAATAAACTTATCTGGAGTCAGAGAACAGAACAGCCACTAGATCGACATAGAGGCCAGAAAATGGTGGCACTCACACCTTTAATCCTAGCATTCTGAAGGCAGAGATCCATCTGGATCTCTGTGAGTTCAAAGCCATACTGGAAACAGCCAGGCATGGTGACTCACGCCTTTAATGCCAGGAAGTGATGGCAGAAAGCAGAAAGGTATATAAGGCGTGAGGACCAGGAACTAGAGCTGGTTAAGCTTTTAGGCTTTTGAGCAGCAGTTCAGCTGAGATCCATTTGGATGAGGACACAGAGGCTTCCAGTCTGAGGAAACAGGATCAGCTGAGGAACTGGCGAGGTGAGGTTAGCTGTGGCCTGTTCTGTCTCTCAGATCTTTCAGTGTTCACCCCAATACCTGGCTCCAGGTTTGTTTTTATTAATAAGACCCTTTAAGATTCGTGCTATACTTTCTAATCTCTATTATTGCCCAATTCCATATTTTATTTCTCTGAACATAACTCACTCAATCATATCTGCCTGGCCAACCTGATGATGATAAGTCTTCACGTGCATAATACAATGTGAAATTTAATCTCATGCCGACAACACTGAAGGCTGGCCCAGCCACGTTTTTTTTTTTTTTTCATTTCCATCAAGAATTTATATTTTAATCTGTCATCTAGTCAGTGGCCTGGAAACAGAGAGGAATCACTTCAGCTTATGAGAAATTTCAGTCTGTATCATCATTTTCTCCTCCTCCTCCTCCTTCTCCTTCTTCTCTCTCCCCCCCTCCTCTCCTCCTTCTCCTCCTCCTCCTAAAATTTGTCATCAAATGTGAGGTAGTGTAAGGATGCCGGTGTTGGGGGGGGGGGGGTCTCAGCGACATAAAGCCACAAGATTACATGGGCTGGCCACAGGTTCTCACACTAAACACATGTAATGAGGAAGTGATCTGACAGTGGTGGCTTAGGGGTGGGACCTCTAGATGTGGCCCCCACCCTCTGCACCAATCAGGACAAACTAGGACCAACACAGTACAGTGACGAAGCCAAGCTACCAGCGTTAAGTTCCAGTGGGTCCCTTGCTAGTCATGTGCTCTGCCCCAAGCCACTTATCTCTGGGCCTCAACTTCTTTATCTACAAAACCTCTTGTGTGAGGAGTCATGGGTTCACATAAGAATTCATTTAGAACCAGGTTTGCACTAAGTATGACCCCGGCTTCCTACTCCTCCACCCTACATCCATCCGATCATGAACTTTCAAATAAAAAGTCCTTCCATCCCATGGTTCCTCTTGTGTGCTCTTCACATCTGTCTTAGTTACTTTCCAGTTGTGATAAAACATCATAACCAGCTGGTAGGTGGTGGTGCACACCTTTAATCCCAGCACGCAAGAGGCAGAGGCAGGTGAATCTGAGTTCGCGGCCAGCCTGGGCTACAGAGTGAGTTCCAGGAAAGGCACCAAAGCTACACAGAGAAATCCTATCTCAAAAAAAAGGGGGGGTTGGAGATTTAGCTCAGTGGTAGAGCACTTGCCTAGCAAGCGCAAGGCCCTGGGTTCAGTCTTCAGCTCTGAGAAAAAAAAAAGACAAAATATCAAAAAAAAATCATAACCAAGTCAATTCAAAAACAATTGATTTAGGTCTCATGTTTTCAGAGGGTTAGAGTTTATAACCAATGTGATGGGAATGTGGTGCTGTGGCAGTAGTTGAGAGCTGCATCTTGATCCACAAGTACAAGGCAGAGAAAGCTGACTGGAAATGGCAAGGGCTTTTTAAACCTCAAAGCCCACCCCCAGTGACACACCTCCTTCAACAAGACCATACTCCCCAATCCTTCCCACACAGTTCCACTAACTGGGAAGCAAGCATTCAAATGTGTGAAACTGTGGGGGCCTTTCTCATTTAAACCACCACCCACTCTTCACCCACACTAACACCTGTTGCTAGAGTTTTCCTGGTCCTGCCTGGCTCACAGTCAGGACAAATCTCTCTCACCTGCCAGTCCCGCAGCCTCTTAGACCCAACCGAGTAAACACACAGAGACTTATATTGCTTACAAACTGGATGGCCGTGGCAGGCTTCTTGTTATCTAGTTCTTATATCTTAAATTAACCCATTTCTATTAGTCTATAAGTTGCCACGTGGTTTGTGGCTTACTGGTACCTTACATCTCGTTTGTCATGGCAGCAGCTGGCAGCGTCTCTCTGACTTAGCCTTCTACTTCCCAGAATTATCCTCTTTCCTTGTCCCGTCTATACTTCCTGCCTGGCTACTGGCCAATCAGTGTTTTACTTATTAACCCATCAGAGCAACACATTTAACATACAAATATAGCAAATACCCTTTCCCTTCTAGCTCTCCTTGTGTGTGTCTCACCCTGCCTCAAGGCTGACCTTCACTAAATCTTTGATCAAAACATGAATTCAACATTTCACTCCTGTTCTCAGCCACTTCATCCCCCACAGAAGAGCAGCCTAATCTTCAGAGTGTCCCAGAAAGTTCCTTTTCCATCCTGCCCTCCCCACCCTCTCTCCACCTTTGTTCAAAGTTCCTTTTATTCTTACCCCCTTATTGCAGCTTCAAACCACCATGCCTTGTCTGCATGGCTCCTCCATGGAAAGTCCCACGTGCCCTAATTTCATCATCATTTCCTTCAAGTGGCTTCCCAGAACCTGGAATTAGACAAACTCCTATTCTGTATTCTTGAAGTCCTATGTATGTCTCTTACCTCTTGTCCCAGCCACACCACAGCTTCCTATGTCTAGAACCAAGACCCACTACTCCTCCTGCCCCCTTGAATGGGGCACATGCAGAAGGTGAGGTGTTGGGCTAAACTGAAAAATGTGTCATCAGTTTTTCCAGCCTCGTTTTACAGGTGAGGAAGCCAAAACTCAGAGGGATCGAATTGCCTATGGTCACACAAGCTGTACGTGACTGAGCTGGCATTCAAACCCACATCCGTGTGCTGTTGTGTGGAGCAGCAGCTCAAAACAGACTCAGAAGGAGAGAGCTCAGCACTTGTCCACACCCAGCACTGGCTGCCGTACACTTCAGAGAGGCCAAAGGGGGAGACTTTAAGGACCTCCATCTGACAGATTGTGGAGAATGAACAAAACTACATAAAATTGGTTGTTGGGAGAGAGACTTTGAAGAAGTTAAATACTGATAAGTTCCCACATTCCTATAAACAATACTCCACTAATTCTCCCATAAGCAGCTTTAGTGAAACTCACTGAAGACAGAGAAGAGGGTGAGTAGAAGGATTCTAGTTCAGAAGAGGAAAGGGATCTGCAGAAATAGGAGAGAGGGCAACATGGGTAAATATGATGGAAATACATTGTGTATGTATAAAATGTTATAATGAAATCCATTATTGTGTTTAATTAATATATGCTAATAAAACCATAATTTGATGGTTGTTTTTAATTGTCAACTTGTCAGGTCTATGGGCATCTGAGCCTGTAGGGTTCTTTCTTGACTGAGGTGGGAAGATCTGCCCACTGTGGATGGCACCATTCTCTGACTGGAGCACTGGACAGTGTAAATGAAGAAAGGGAGATGAGCAGCACCATGCATTTATTGCTGGTCCTGATTATGGATGTGCTGTGACCAGCAACTTCAAGTCCCTATGCCTAGACCTCCTGCTATGGTGGACTACCAAGAACCATGAGCTAAGGTAGACCCTTTCCCCATGGTGAACTCTAGCTACATCACAGTACAGAGAGGCTTCTCCCAGCCCCTGTCTGTGGACTTCAGCTATCAACACAAACTCTGCTAGCATGCTGCATGGTGGTTTAGGGTTTTGTTCATACAGACAAACAGGGTTAAAAATACACAGTAAGAACAGATTCAAACAAAAAGGCCTCTAAGCAGGTCATAGTATGTTTGAAAAATGTATATTGGCTCAAGAAAAGAAAAGGGGTATAGTCATAGAAAAACATAAATAGTTCGAAAATAAAGTCTTTAAAGAGAGAAGTAAAGTGATATAAAAAAAATAAGCCACATAGAGATGGGAAATACACAGGGAGTCTGGATCTTGCATGTTATTGTGTTGATTTTGAATGTTTTGATGAGCAAACGACAGCTGCTGAGAGACGTGGATTGAAAGAGGAGCCGATGGCATACACCAGCCTAGATATTGTAAGAATGCCTTAACTTTAAAACAGAAGTCAAAAAATATATTCATAAAATGGAACTTAAAAGATGCATTGTGCTGGGTGGTGGTGGTGCACACCTTTAATCCCAGCACTTGAGAGGCAGAGGCAGGTGGATCTCTGTAAGTTCGAGGCCAGCCTGGTCTACAGAGTGAGTTCCAGGACAGGCACCAAAACTACACAGAGAAACCCTGTCTCGAAAAACCAAAAAAAAAAAAATGCATTGCTTTAGAGAAGCTGTTTTGCTTTTTGTTTCCACAGGGAACAAGAGGCTGTGGATTCATTCCAGGTTAAGATGGATCAGGTTTGATAAAGGGAGAATTCCTGAACCTTGACAGGTGATAGCTATCAACAAAGGTTATAGCTGGTCTTCCTAGGACTTGGCCATTATCTCAAATTTTCTCAGGGTTCCCATAACATTACCATCACCCCCAATCAGCAGGAAGTAGTCTAGAGAACTATGCCCAAATTCCCAAAATATTGTTTTGAATATTTATTTTCATTTAAAGGGGGTTGGTTATAAATTGTTAATGGCCATGGTTAATCTCTTTCTAAAAAACAAAAGGGTGATATGATATACAAATGATGAGGAAAAGGGTAGATTATTATGATTTTTTAAAAAGGGTAGATTATTGAATCAAAAAACAACTGTTAATCTCAAAATATTTTACATTGGTATAGATTTTAGTTTATTGATACAAATTTAAAGTCAATTTTGTTAAACTATATGCATATTTATACTCTTGTTTAAGGTATTATATTTATGCAGCTCACTTAAAAATGTAATGTGTAATTAAAAATACAGATTAATAGTCATCTATAATAATCAAACTTATAGCCATATAAGCTAAGTTTTCTAGGTATGCAAAGATATGTTTCAATTAAATAGGTAATCTTCAAACACTCCAAGGACCTACAGAATATGGCATTTAAAATATTTTAAGAACTTAGACTTTTCTCAAAGTGAGACACGTCTGCTCCTGGCAGCACCAATTACTTTAAAGATGATGATGGGCATAGAAGAAACTCCTTATGAATTTGCTTTCAATGTGGCAAGGCTATTCATTTGGGCAAGAAACTGCTCTTGCCTAGACTGATTGACAGTATGCTGTACAAACTGGACAGGCAGGGCCCACAGGAAAGTGACTGCTGAGCTTTGCCAAAACAAGGTGAGATGGTCCTCCAGGTTCCTGCTTCACAGACTGCCAGACATTCTGCAGGACACAGAGGAAAGTGACTGATGAATTTGCCAATAGGTGAGACAGTCCTTCAAATTTCCTACTTCACTAAAAAGTCTGCCAGATACTCTAGGCCTATAGGCTGAAGATGAGGCCCCAATGTTACAGAAGAACTTTGAGTGACTGTCTAGGCAACCAGATGTCTTTGTCATTTCTAGAGTTTTGGAAGTTGCTTGCAACACACTTCCTGTTTGCTCAGGTAATATTATATCCTTTTGAAGCCTTTGATGCAGTTGAAGACTAGATAGTTATAATTATAGTTTTCCTTAGTTATGATAAAAGGTAAATTAGACATGAAACTTTAGACTCACAAAGATAGGACAGATGATAGAGTATTTTCTTTAATTTTTCCAAATACAAATAGACTGGATATTGTAACTGTAATTCTTGCTTGATAACTGTTTTGTTATATGTAACTTTATTATGTTAAAGTTAAAACCTTCCTTTTTGATTAGACAGAAGGGGAGAAATGCTGTGGGACATCCTTCTGTATACTGTGAATATGTGTTTCTCTCATTGATTGATAATAAAGTTGTTTTGGCCTACAGTCAGGCAGAATAAGGCTGATCAGGAAAGCTAATGGAGATACAGGGAGAAGAAAAGCTGGGACAGATGCCAGCCAGCCACCAAGGAAGCAAGACATGTAGAGAATGACAAGCCATGAGCCACGTGGCAAAGCATAGATAAGAAATATGGGTTAAGTGTAAGAGCTAGCTAATAATAAGCCTGAGCATTTAGAAATAAGCCGGTCGAGTATTTAGAAATAATATTAAGCCTCTGAGTTATTCAGGAACTGGCAGGCAAGAGAGAACCCTCTGTTTACAGGGGGACTCCTAACAGTGGGAGTGGGGGTGTCTGTGGCTCTTTTGCCTGCTTTGGGGACCCTTTTCCTCCTACTGGGTTGCCTCATCCAGCCTCGATATGAGGGATTGTGCCTAGTCTTACTGTAATTTAGTAAGCCATGTTGGTTTGACATCCCTGGGAGGCCTGCCCTTTTTCTGAAGGGAAAGGGGGAGGAGTGGCTCTGGGGGAGAGGAGAGGTGGGGGGAGGGACTAGGAGGAGAGGAGGGAGGAGAAACTACAGCCAGGATGTAATATATGAGAGAAGAATAAATAAATAGAGGAAAGACAAAATGGTGGCACATGCCTTTCATCACAGCACTTTGAAGGCAGAGGCAGGTGGATCTCTGAGTTTGAGGCCAGCCTGGTCTACAGAGTGAGTTCCAGGACCGTCAGGGCTACATGAAGAAATCCTGTCTTGAAAAGCCAAGAAAGGAAAGGAAAGGAAGGAAGGAAGGAAGGAAGGAAGGAAGGAAGGAAGGAAGGAAAGAAAGTTTCCTTGCCTCCAACCTATTTGACTAGGCCATTAATTTAATATGGCACATGTATTCCCACTGTGGTTCTATTCTCAAATTATTGCCACTATTCTTTAGACAATCTCTAATTTTGTGGTTGTTTAGGTTGATGTAAGCATACAGATAAATGTCACAGGAAGAAAGTTCTGATGAAAGGAAAGTACCAACAGGATAGAACACATACACATACACACACACACACACACACACACACACACACACACACACAAGAATGCACTAACGCATGCACAGAGAGGGCGTCACCAGCCTCAAATAATTGTGCAGTACCTGAGGTATTAATGGATCTACTGTTGCTGGAGATAATGTTCACTGGCTGCCTCAGGTGACCTCACAAAAAAAACCAACAGAAATAAATTGAATTGGTTGGTCAGGTGACTATACCCATTCTGAGGGGATGGGGGGGTCAGGGAGTGAGGGTAGCTCCATACAGAACAAGACATGCTGGGGCACCAGAGATCGTGATAAAGAGCCCGGAGCAGGGAGTAGAGGCCACAGAGCTGGGCCCTCCTGCCAATCTCTACAGCAAGTGGGAAACTCCTGGGAGCTAAGCTTTAATGAAGCTCACTATATCAAGACATGGTTGGTCTGCTCGGTGCCCAGAGGGCCTGCTTACTTAATGTCTGTATCCATGTATGATTGCCTCGCCTCTCAGGCCCCCAATTCACTGTTGGCAATGGTAATCAAAAATGATTCCCTGCCCTTTATACCAGGAGTTTGAGGGGAAACCCTCTGGGTGCATTCAAGTGCTATTTATCCTTGTAATTTGCCAAATATCAGCACAAAAATCCACACAGAATTTATCATTTTAACTTGTCTTTTCCAAATCTGTCTGCCTGTCCAGCAGGAGATGCCTAGAGGGTCTGAAAAGCCCCAGAAAAGCAAAGGGGCCAGGAAAGACAGGCCCTCGTCTAGACCATTTCTATGAGGGAGTGGAGGGTCAGTCAGTCATGACGGCACTTCTAAGATGCTCCTAGTACTTAACAGACCACTGACCTGGACACCACTTAGAAGGGGTCTCAGAGGCAGTAGCGATGCATCCGAGGCCAGCCAGGGTCCCCCAGGCTCCTCACCTGACTTCAAGTTGCTGACCTACCGATTTAGAGCAGCAGAGCCTAGGGCTTAAACAGCGGTCCTTCACTTTCCGCCATTCTGGAGGCCAGGAGTCAAGGTAACAGACAACAGACTTGGCTCCTGGTGAGGGCTTAGAGACACAGCCAGACTTGGAGACCAAAAAACTACCCACTTCTTGTAGCTAGAGTTTTCCTGCCTGGCCCACAGTCAGGACAAATCTCTTTCACCTGCCAGTCCCACAGCCATTCAGACCCGACCAAGTAAACATAGAGACTTATGTTGCTTTCAAACTGTATGGCCGTGGCAGGCTTCTTGCTAACTGTTCTTATAGCTTAAATTAATCCATTTCCTTTAATCTATACCTTGCCACATGGCTCGTGGCTTATCGGCATCTTTACAAGCTGTTTCTCATCGTGGTGGCTGGCAGTGTCTCTCTCATTCAGCCTTCCATTTCCCAGCTTTATTCTCCTCCTTGCCCCGCCTATACTTCCTGCCTAGCCAATGGCCAATCAGTGTTTTATTGATTAATTAGCAACACATTTGCCATACATCCCACAGCAACTTCTCGTTTCTTCCATAGCAAGACAGCTATCGTTAGACCAGCCAGACCTCATCCTGTAAGCCAGCCTAATACATTCCCCTTTAATATATGTATATATCCATTCTATCAGTTCTGTTCCCTTACAGAACCCTGGCTAATACAGTATCTATGTCCAAATTCCCACCTTTAATGAGGACACGACATATAATGATTAAGGCCCATCCTAACAACCTGATTTTAATTTAGTGATCGCATAAGGACTTTTTTTTTAATCCAGTGAGGTCCTGTTCTGAGGTACTGGAAGTTACAACTTCACTATGTGAATGTGGGTGACCCAATTTAACCCACAATATCTACTCTCTCTCCAGAAGCTGCTGTATCACAGGATTGGAGTGTGGATGCTAGAGGCACAGCTCTATGTGTGTCTGAAAGCAAGTGAGTTGCCTTGGCTGGACCCTGACAGCATCCAGGTGAACTCAGGAAGTGCTCAGAGAGAGTTCTGTGCAGTGCTCAGAATGGCTGATAGCTTCACCCACAGTCCCAGCAGGCATGGACACTTGGAGCCACTTATGCCTGGTAAGCTGTCGTTACCACAGAGATACCCCTGGGGTGAAAACCAGCAGGCACACTGCTGTACAAAAAGGAGTGCACAAAACACTCTGATTCACCTCCCTGACCTTCACCCAACGCCTGCCTGATGTCATGACTGCTTGAGCGCTCCTTATTGGTCGCTCCCCACTCACAGGCTTCTCAGGGACCAGTCAGACCCACTGTGTTTTTTTGTTTGTTTTTTGTTTTTTTCTTTTCTCTATACCCAGGAACTTCACTCTGCCTCTCAGTACTTGGCTTGATTCCATCATAACAGAGTGAGTGAATAGAATATGGCCTCCCTAGAGGAGAGAATTTAGTCCATGAAATCTACCCCCACCCCATTCCCTGAGTCATCACAGTAACCCCTGGTAGGACGGTCTCAATACTAAATTTTTGTTCTTTGTGTAAGCTCGTGTGTGTGTGTGTGTGTGTGTGTGTGTGTGTGTGTGTGTGTGTGTGTGTTTTACTGGAAACTATGATGCTATGCAAGCTTTCTGAACACTGAGATATATCAAGATATACCAAGTGGCTCAGTACCTATCTTTGAACTCTGGAATGAATGCCATCTCTACTCCACAAGGAGGGCAGATACTCCAAGGCTGGGACTTTCATGTGCTGGGGATGACTTTCTGTATGCTGTGAATGTGTTGCTGTGATTGGCCAGTAGCCAGGCAGGAAGTATAGTATAGGCGGGATAAGAGAGAGGAGAATTCTGGGAAGTGGAAGGCTAAGTTAGGAGACGCTGCCAGCCGCCACCATGAGAAACAAGATGTAAAGATACTGGTAAGCCACAAGCCACATGGCAAGGTATAGATTTATAGAAATGGGTTAATTTAAGATGTAAGACCCAGCTAGCAAGAAGCCTGAGCCATTAGGCCATATAGTTTTAATTAATATAAGCCTCTGTGTGTTTACTTGGGTCTGAGCAGCTGCAGGACTGGTGGGTGAAAGAGATTTGTCCTGACCAGGAGCTGGGTGGACACAGGAAAACTTCAGCTACAGTCATGCCTTCCTTTGAGAGTCCTGCTCCACCCAGTCTCCTGTAGTGCTCCCTCCACAGCAGTAAAAGGATGCAGGGGTGCTTGAGGCTTTAGTTCCACTTCACCTCAAACCACCTCTGAATCACGAGCCTTAAAAATGCCATAGTTCTTCCTCAAGCAAGCACTCCCCCAACACTCAGCCCAAGGTTATCTCTTAGAACATTCCTCCACAGGGGCTGGAGAGATGGCTCAGCAGTTAAGAGCACTGACTGCTCTTTCAGAGGACCCAGGTTCAATTCCCAGTACCCACATGGCAGCTCACAACTCTCTGTAACTCCAGGACCCAACACCCTCACATATATATATACAGGCAAAACACCAATAAAATAAAAAAAGCAATTTAAAAACAATATTTCCCATCTTCCCTGGGCCCGGAACTAAGAGCACTTTCCCTAAGCTACCCCCACATCATACATGCTTCCATCTGGTATCTGTGAGCAACCTGGTCTTCGAAAGGCAAGAACTTTCTTCCTTACTAGTTTTTGTTTGATTTTTTTTTTTTTTTTTTTTTTTTTTTGGTTTTTCGAGACAGGGTTTCTCTGTGTAGCTTTGCGCCTTTCCTGGAACTCACTTGGTAGCCCAGGCTGGCCTCGAACTCACAGAGATCCACCTGTCTCTGCCCCCCCGAGTGCTGGGATTAAAGGCGTGCGCCACCACCGCCCAGCTTGTTTGATTTTTTAACCAGTTGGAGCAGCCAGCATAGGGATAAATTGGAAACCCAGGACTCTGCTCGGCTTACATTATACCCACACCTCTTTCCCAATAATGCGCTTAGCAACCTGGACCCCCCATCTGCACTGAGCCGTGTACACAGCTCGCTCCATATAATTCAATAGGTCACTCCTTCTAGCAACAACACCCTGGTAACCCCATTTCTGTGGCCAAAGACATACTGGAATGTATCAGGAAAGTGTAGGCAACAGACTGATCCAGCCTGGAGTGGTTTTCAGTGCATGCATAGTAAAATAAAACGTGTCCTCGAAATGGATTTGTAGGGAAAAAAGACAAACCCTGTTTGCCATCTTATGCCTATTCATGATTGGATGTGCCTGTGCTCAAAATCAGATACATCACAGGAAAGGACACGTGTGGCGAACAAAGGCTTATGTAACCCAAGTGTGTTACTCCAAATGGAAAATCACCCACCATCGGCCCCTTAGCAACTGACTCCTTTGGGACCACAGCAGGAAGCCCTGGAGTAACCAGCTGTTCTGAGCATTCTAACCCGAGTAGCCCACTGTCCCCATGCAGAGTATCTAGTCTGTATTTTCACTTTGCTTCTAAATAAAAATCCTTGCTCCTTTACTGCTGGTGTTCTTCTCTTCAGTTCTTTGAACAAGACACCAAGAAGCACCCAGAGACCACTGACAACAGGATCTCACAGTGTAGCCCAGGCTGGCCTTGACCTGAGATCCTCTTGCCTCAGCCTCCCAAATGCCACCACAGGACATAGCTCTCTTTGTTTTTAATACTCAAGTCCCGTGATGCACAGGGACCTTTCTCTGTGCATCCCAGCCCTGCTCTTTCAGACTCCTGTGCAGCTCATCATCAAAACCATCAATTTGGAGCAGAGTCTGCCAGCTCATGTTGACGTTTGTTTTTGTCACACTTATGTGTCTCTCCTCACCGAGACAGGAGGTCTACTGAGGGCAGGCCATTGCCTAGCTTCACCCCTGTTAATAACTCAGCACCTAAGACAAAGTGTAAGAGGTGGCTTGGACAGCAGCAGTGTGGGAAAAAGGCATCTGGACACTGGAGGATTTGGAATGTCAGCTCTTCTCTGCACAGACCTTTCTAAGCCCAGGCAACAGCATTTAGATCACTGTGCATAACTTTTGCCAGAAATGCTGTTGGGAAGCCGGTGTAGGGTTCTTTTTTTTTCTTTTTCTTTTCTTTTCTTTTTTTTTTTAGATTTATTTATTTATTATGTATACAGAAGAGGGCGCCAGATCTCATTACAGATGGTTGTGAGCCACCATGTGGGTGCTGGGAACTCAGGACCTCTGGAAGAGCAGTCAATGCTCTTAACCTCTGAGCCATCTCACCAGCCCCTGGTGCTGGGTTCTTGATGAGCAGTTAATAAACTAGAGGATGTCAAGTATCTGCAGGTTATTAGGCCTGGAAGCAGGAAGAGAGGTGCCACGGCTCTTCCGGCTTTGCAAACTGCTGCTGTCAATCACATCAATATCATGGCCAGTGACTTCTGTGTGTGTCATCCCCCCCACGCCCACCCCAACCCCCTGCCGGCGAGGAGAATCTTCCCAAAGTTCTCAAAAGCCTAATCTTGCCTTCTCCCTTCTCAGGTTAGTCTAATCTGTTCTATCCTGGGTTTTCTCTCTCTCCGTTTGATACTGAGATTCTGTCCACAACCAAGGAAAAACACCCCACAGCCACCGACAGGCCGGCAGAGGGGTCTCCACCACCGTGTGGTCTCGGGAATCCCTCTGTTCCCTGTGGACTTACCTGCACTTCCTTCACAGATTGCGTAACTCCCACCCTGACGCCTTCTCTCCTCAGCACCTTCCCACAGCTCCCCCCACGCCCATCTTCTTCCAAGTTTCAGACTTCACCCAGAAGTCTTACCCCCAGGGGCTAAGGTCAGCAAAGTGTGTTTCCCCAGCACTGGAGGTCTGGTTAATGGAGGACGTGGTCAGCATAAGGAGAAAGAGACACGGTGAGGTTTCAGTTAACAAAGGTTGCGTCTGAGGGGCTTGACTGGCGGCAGAGGCAACGGAGAAGGCATTCTGGGTAGACCCTGACTCTGGTTCCTTCCTCCACAACCCTCCTGAGAACTGAACTGCAGCCCTACCACCTTCCCAGCCCTTCCCTCTTGGGTGGGTCTCTGACTCGCATCATCATAAGCCAGGAAGATCCAGCCTGGTGATGAAAACAGGAGAGGAGGAGGAGAATGGGTAAGCGTGCTTGCTACCAAGCCAAGTGGCCAGGACCCACACGGTGTGAGAGAACCAGCTGTAGAGAGTCCTCTGACCTCCACACTGAGGCTAAGGAATGTTCACGCCCACACAAACACCTGCCTCCATAAATGAATGTTACAAAGTGTGTTAAAGGAAGGTGAGGAGAGGAGGGAAAAGAGAAAAGGAAGTGAACCACGTGCAACAGGAGGCTGGGGAAGAAAATCTCTAATTTGAGGCCATTTAAGCTAATTCTGAGATCCTGTCTCAAAATACACACACGCACGCACACGCACGCACACGCACACATGGAAAGAAGGGAGAGGGAGAAGGAAAATCAGGTTGAAGAAGAGAAGAGGCCTCATGGTAGGGAGCTGGAGGAGTTGGGCGTGCCCTGGACCCAAGTGGGCTGATCACGCCACAGCCTGGATCTGACAGGAACGAAGCTGAGTGACGCTTAGCCTGGCTTCAAACCCCTCCAGACCTGATTTAGCTTTTGAAGTAGAATGCCTTTTCTTCACAGAAAACCTCCTGCAGAACCTCGTTGTATTGAGGCAGGAGAAAAAAAAACAGAGGGCCCGGTGAGGGCCAGAAGGCCTGGTGGTGTCCGGAGGGTCCGGTGGTGGCCAGAGGTCAGGCTTTTCTCTCCCTGCACCTTCACTCAAGCATTCAGGACTCACCCTCTCTACTGCCCAGCTTCTGAAATGGTGGGCCGACTACATGCAGGGGTGGGTGGAAAAACTGCTTACGGTTAAAGGTTTCTAATGGTGCAAGGACCAAAAATTATTTCAAAATCAAGCATATTTTAAAGGAACTAGAATGCAAAAATAATCTGAAATTAAAGTGTTGCCATGACCACAGGCTTTACAAACAGACAAAAAAGGAAACGTGTGCATAAGGACTCCACGGCACACCTAGCAACTCGCACCCTTGTTGCGCTGTGCAGCCTCGCCACAGTGTTGGTTCTGAACACACGACATGCACACTGCCCTGTGCCTGCCCTCATGCCCTGCGACACAGTTCAGACTCGACCTTGCTGTATTTTAGAAACTGTGGCGCTTTGTTAACATCCAAAGTTTTCTTCTCTTATAGAAATGTAATAGCTTGCAAGCTGCAATATGTCCTTACTCGCATTCAGTACATGTACTCAGTACATCAGTATCAGATTACATCTTTGGGTTGTATTGCACTAGAATGTTCGGTTTTAAAAATTGCTATTTGAGGACCAATGAGATAGCTCAGAGGACAAGGACAACCTGAGTTCAATCCCTGGGACCTGCTTGGTGGATGCAGAGAACAGAGTTTTGGGGTCAAGTGGTTGTCTTGGGGTCAGAGCAAAGTGGCTAGCGGTTTATGAAATGGCCCTAAACACAGTTCTGCCACTTTGTATTATGTATTTACGGGAAATGGCCTTCTCAGCATTGATGGTTACAAAATCAGCAACTGACACACTTTGAAAAGTGTGGAAGATGCTCCCATCCATGCATCCATACTGAGCCAAGATTCAGTTCCTAATGTAAAAATGAGCCCATCCATCTCACTAGTACGCAAATTTGCTTTTATATTTTAACAAGCAGTAAAATTATATGTATAACAAAGAATTGTTTAAAGTTTCTTATGATTTATTATCAGGGGATGTTTGATTTGTATAGCTATTTTATATACCTATATCCTTGGGGTTGTGTAACAGGTGCTCGAGTAAAAGGGATAATGAGTGTAAAATGATTATACAGCCCTGCTAGGGACTGCTAAGTCAGAGCAAGGTCCCAGGCTCCAGTCCTAACCGCTGTCTGTGGTCCTCAGTCAGTTTAATGGCAAAGTGGGACTAGAAGCATCATGAAGATTCCTTCCACTCAGTCTTTTAATAGAATTGGGGGTTAATAAATTAATGAGATGCCATTGTACCAGCACAGATTAGTCAGGGAACTGGTGTGAGCCAGGCAAGCAATGTTTTCCCAGACTCATAAATATGTCAGTACTTCACAGGAGATTGACGTTTTTATGATGGAAATGAAACCAATAGGACATCACAGGCCTGAGAGCATCAGCTTGAGCTTCTGTGTCCCACTGGGCACAGCTTGACCCAGCACAGATTCGGCTCCGTGGGTGAAGGATTTTCCCTCAGTAGGAGGAGTCACCTGGAGATGCTGGAAAAGTAATTTAAAATATGCAGAAAGGATTGAACGTGGTTATATAAGAGAATGGTCTTTTTGTTTGGTTTGGTTTTGATTTGATTTTCTGAGGCAGGGTTTTGTTCTGTAGCCCTCATTGGCATACCGCTCTCTGGCCCCCAAACTCCTCTTTGTGAGGAAGACTCCCCTCTGGTGGAGAATCACTGGCTTACAGCCTCAGTGAAAATGCATCAAGTGATGGAGTCTGGGGAGACTGTTAAGGGTGTACTGGTCCCTTTCTGTCACTGTGACAAACTATCAGAGCAGATTCACTTAAAAAGATACATTAACAAAGGAAAATACAGATGACGTAGGACAGATTTATAAAACAACGAAAACATTTTGCTTTATTTGTTCTCGGTTTCAAGGGTTTTAAGTCCCTGCTGGCTTCAGCACTGTTAGACCCACGGCAAGGCAGGAATATCATGGTGGAAAAGGGAGAGAAGAGGAGAGGTGTTTGCTTCCTGGTAGCCGGGACACCGGGACACAAAGAGGAAGAAGCCACAGAAAAGACATGCTCGTCAAGGTGTGCCATCAGCAACTGGCGTCCTGTAACCAGACCCCACCTTCCAGAGTTTCCACCACCTCCTAATAATCCTTCAATGAATTCACCATTCAGTCTGCGTTCACAGGCCAATCACACCCCTGAAGTCCCACCTCTCAACATGGCGCTGGGGACTAAGCCTTGAACACACATGCCTTCCTGGGAAATGGGACTCACTTCATATCCAAACCATGACAGATGTGCAGGAAGATGAACCCACTGAGATGGAGCACAGCTGTTTAATAGCAGTACTGTAACAAGAGGGACTGGAAGTGAACTACACCGAAGCCTTGGGGCCCTACACTGCCCTTAAAAGACAAGCTGTGAGCTAGCAAGCTGGCTCAGCAGGTAAAGTTATGTACTGCCAAGCCTGACCACATCAGTTCGATCCCTGAACCCACAGGGTGAAATGAGAGACCTGACTCCCCCAGTTCTTCTCTGCCATGCACACCCAATAAATAAGTGTGATTTTTTTGTTGTTGTTTTTGTTTTGTTTTTTGTTTTTCAAGACGGTTTCTCTGTGTAGCTTTGCACCTTTCCTGGAACTCACTTGGTAGCCCAGGCTGGTCTCGAACTCACAGAGATCCACCTGGCTCTGCCTCCCGAGTGCTGGGATTAAAGGCGTGCGCCGCCGCCGCCGCCGCCGCCGCCGCCGCCGCCGCCGCCACCACCACCACCCAGCTAAATGATTTTTTTCATCTTATTTTTTAAAAGCCTACATAATCCATAATCCACATCAATGAATGTAAAGTATTGTCTACGGTGTGTTAACAAATTAAAAAACAACAAAAAAGAAAAAGCCAGATACCTAAAACAGGATTACATGTGATTACAGAGAAAAAAACTAGTTAGGGGGCTGGAGAGATGGCTCAGCAGTTAAGAGCACTGGCTGCTCTTCCAGAGGACCCAGGTTCAATTCCCAGCACCCACATGGCAGCTCATAACTGTCTGTAAGTTCAGTTCCCCAGGATCTGACAGCTTCACATCAATGC
This sequence comes from Peromyscus eremicus, assembly GCF_949786415.1. Taxonomy (NCBI): domain Eukaryota; kingdom Metazoa; phylum Chordata; class Mammalia; order Rodentia; family Cricetidae; genus Peromyscus; species Peromyscus eremicus. Next base: position 88,674,605 of record NC_081426.1, read on the forward strand.
ACATAAAATAAAGTTAAAATTTTTTAAAAAAGAGGGAAAAGAGTCTGATGACCTCAGTCCAAATGGTCATAAACAACTGCTTTCTCTAGGATGGGGAGACAAAGTCATCCTTTCTTTTGCTTGTTTATATGTTCTAGAGCAACTCTAATGAACAAGCATTACCTAATTTTTAAGACAAAAAAAAAATAAAGTTATTCAAGGACGAGTTTGAAGATGTCCCCAAATACACTGGAACCACTGCTGTCCTATCAATGACTCCAGACCCTTGTTTTACCGTGAACCAGGATGGCAGCTGCCCTTAGAATGGATTCTGACAAGGATGGAGCTGGGGAGGCATGGGCTTCTGGTTCATGACTCAGGGATGCTGCCTGGAAACACATCTCCTAACTGACATTCAAACATCCAGTGCCGCGCGGACACACTTCATGATTAGAAGGGAAACAGAGCAAAGAGCCACAGCTCTGTCAGTCCCTGGAAAGGGGCCTTAAACATCCTTGTCAACATTCAGCACACTGGTGGCACACAGGACATAGCTTACTTCCGGGCAGGGACAGCTCCGTGAATATGTCAGTGTGATAACCCAGGACCTCACGTCAGAAGGGAACCATGCTTGTTTAAATATGCTGCTGTTGTCATCTTGAAATGTTTTATCGTCTGTTTGATTGCTTGTTTTCTAAGCACCCCCTATCACAGAGCTGAGCATCAAGTCCTTAAAATTCTTATTAACTGTTAAAAAGTATCCTGTTTTCACTTTCTATCAAGTGCTATTAGTTACAAAGCTGGGTACCTTCTCCCTAGATTCCATACTCCCAGCCGAAGGGCTTCCTGTAAAGTCAAGACTCCCCATAATCACTGAGAAGGATGTTTTCCCAGCAGTATCAGAAACAAAACAAAAGTCTCAAACCTATGCAATAGCTGTAGTAGGACAGGCCCATAGGGTCGAGGAAATTGGTTCAAACCAGTGGCCAAGGCATGCACATAATGTACTTCCTTATGAGTCAACCTGGAGTCTGCCTGAGGGCCTAGCAACAGGCACTGTCAGAGTTCCTGATTGTGCCCAGGCAATGAGGGATGACCATGCAATGTCACCAGATTGGGACACAGCCTGGGTGCTGGGAGGAGGGTATAGAATAAATGAGTCTGCTGTTTGCCTTCCACCTGACTCCCAGCGTCTGTGTTGTTGACTTCTCACCCCCTCCCCTGAGGGGGCCGTTAGGACTCAGCAGCAATTAGCTAGTGAGGTCCCATCACCACTCAAACCTCATCCTTGAGACATGTTTCCCCACAAGACCTTAAACCCAATACAGCCTTTTACAAGTGACCATGAGCCAAATGACCGGGGCCTTTCCCACCTCCGCACTTTCTTCCATGATTGAGTACCTGCTGCTTATGTCTGTAGTCATTAGTAGATGTCCTGTTCTCTGTCCATGTTCACACACTGCACACACACAGTTGTATGGGGTGTACACAGGGAAGGTGACATTTGTATTCTGGGCAGGCCACGAATCTCTCCTCACCTCCATCTGAAGCAAAATGCTCATCCGACAGCTTCCAGATCTCATACTGCCTCCAGGTCATCTTTTGGTAACATGTTGTTACCCTGGGGACCTGGCCAAAGGTAGATGTTCAAACACTGCCAACATCAGATCTCTTTTGGACGTTTCCTAAGAGAGATGCTGCTCTGGGAGCTATTCATGGTCCACGGGACACAGCCTGTGAACTGTGTCCCTCTAGAAGGGAAGGATGAGATCAAAGAACCTGCAACTTTCATGGCCCTTTGATGTCCCCATCACAAGATCCATGCTCTTCAAAGTAAGCTGTATATAACTGTGCACTATCCAAAATAGTGCCTACGGTAACTAGAGGAACAAAGGCAGCTCTTTCTTTGGTACCTGGGTGTATTAGACAGAATAACCCACATCTTAGTTGTTGGTGTCTGTGCCTATGTTACATTACAGAGCAAAGGAGAATCCTCATCTATCTGTTTTCAGCATAATCACAAGGATCCTTAGAAGTGGAGAGAAGCAGAAGAGGAGGCTGGAGTGAGGTCCTGTGAGAAGGATTCAACCTATTGTTGCTGGCTTTGAAGATGGAAGACAGGGCCATAGACAAGGCTGAAAAGGACAAGGAAATACGTTCACTGCTAGCAGTTCCTAGAAGAAGTCTAGTGCTGGAGACACTTGGATTTGTCTTAGTGAGACCCGTGTAAGCTACAGAACTGTAAGATAATAAATGAATTTGCTGTTAAGTCATTAACTTAGTGATAATGCCCTGAGTCCTCAGGGATCTGCTCATCAGGGTGTCTGTAATAGGCAGAGCTGAACAGATGCAGGAAGAGAGCTCTCAGAATGCCCATGCTGCTCCACCCAGAATGGTGACACTGCCATGCAATTGTGAATAAATAAAAGATGAGAGAGAGAAGCAAGGCATAATAGCTCCTGCCTGTGTCCCAGCACTCAGTGGGCAGAGGCAGGAAGAACTTGCATTCAAGGCCAGTCATGTTCAAAGCCAGCTACATAGAGAGAGCTTTGTCTCAGAATATCCCAAGACTGGAACTGTAGCTCAGAGGTAGAGCCCAAGCTTAACATGAGCCAGGGCCCAGCACTGCCAAAGCTCATACAGTCTCCTCTTTCTGTCTTTACGTTATCCCACAATGCAAGGGGATCTCTCATTTGGGGGACTCGGTGAAGACCCATCCCATAAAGATCTACTGAACTCAGAAGCCCCCAAATTCCCCTTCATCCTATCCAGACTTAATGCTCCTGTCCATTAAATAAAGCATGATAATGATGATATTGACTGTGGATTTCCAAGGGATAATGGATGGTAATGCATAATGAATATTCACTGCCTTTTTATCCTTTCAGGAAAAGCCAGCAGGTTTAACATCGACTCTCTCCAGACCAGCATGATGAATCATTTTAAAGTCAGAGGCTCTGCTCAGATCCTGACGGAAGAAAACTACTGACAGACACAGGACCATGTACACAATTTCCGGGCACTCATAAAGCAGCTGAGGCAGAGCCCAGCCCAGAAGTCCTGCTCAAACACCGGGAGGCTGCTGAGCATCATGTGAGGCCTTTATAAAGCCCATGCCCTGAAAATGGCCCTTCCCCCTGGCTTCTCATTCTCAGCTGGCACATACGGCTGGTCCTGGCTTTGACCTATAAAACTCCAGAATTATTTCCAAAAACATTTTCCTTCCATCTGGGCCTCTGAGACTGAAGGGTTTATGTAGATGTAACCAACCGTCTTATTAAATAAGAAACACAGAGCTGATTCAGAGAAGAAAGCCAAGAGGTCAGAACTAAGAGCCTTACCCTTCCTGCTTCAGCTATCCTGCTTCAGCCAAGAGAGCTCTCCGAAAAAGAGGGCCTCTTTCTGTGTGTATGTCTTTATATAGTCTAGATGTTCTGCCTTCTCATTGGTTGTAAACTAAACACGTGACTGCCTTGTCACTGCCTGTATGTACCGCCTTCCAGGTCCTTAAAGGCGTGCGCCACCACCGCCACGCACTTGCTATGGCTCTATAACTCTGACCCCCAGGCAACTTTATTTATTAACATACAATTAAAATCACATTTCAGTACAAGTAAAATACCACCACAGGTTTATGAGCAGGACCAGGGATGGGAATAAGATGTGATACAAATGAAGACTAGACAAAAGGAGCCATCATCAGCCGCCCAGGGGCCCAGCTTGTGTGTGTGTGGGGGGTGCATTTTCCTCAAGGGAAAACAGTAGAGGCAGAGAGGCCTCTTCATTCCCAGAAATAAATAAGTGCCCCAAGGGAGGGTAACTGGGCCTCCATCCCCACGCTGACCCTGTGGGGAAAGTGGTACCCAAGTCCTTCTTACTGTCACAAGACAGGAGTGATGGGAAGTCAGCAGGGCTCAGCCGTTCCGTCCTCCCTCCAGAGTCACTCACACATCTGGTGCCCCAGTAACTCCTTTGTTGGACATCAAAGCCTGTGGGAGAGTATCACCTAAGGGTACCTGGCCCCAGGCATCAGAAGTGCCTTGTACAAACTCTGACAGCCCCTTCCTGGCTCTGTGGCCTTGGGAAGCACCACCCTCTGTGCCACCGGTTCCTCCCACGTGAGATGTCCACAATCCATTAAAAAAAAAAAAAAAGAGTCTGGCGTGCTTCAACATTCAAAAATGTTCAACCCATTGCAAGGCGATCCTGCAAAAACACACCAGCATTGAGCTTACCAGGATGTGCCCAGGTCTCAAAGATGAACACTCAGAGTAAACAGGAAACACAGTGTAGGTCAGGTTGTGCCATCCGGTAAATTGAGGAATTTCCCCTATGAATTGGCCACCAAATAGCTTTATTTTCAAAGTCTTGTTCAAACTGAAGCTAAGATCCCAAATAGGGTTGTCACTGGGTGGACTTAGAGAGTCACAATCCAGAAGGCACTTGGTGGCCTGCCTGCACACAAGAGGCACACGAGTGCTTGCGAGCATCTTCAGCCACCAGCTTTCCCTCAGCCACACATCCCATGCCTGGCACGGGTTTACGTCTCTTGGATGAATGCCTTTTCTTCCCTTTCTACCTCAGGACCCTCAGGCACCTTTTTAAAGTCAACTTAATGCAAGGTCCCCACCACACGGGAGACGTTGACCACAAATGATCCTCCTCTAGCTGTCCCTGTACCCCAGCCCCATTTCTGATCTGGCCTCATTACACTGAGTTATAACTGACACCCCCCTCCACCGAAAGTTTCTATGGGCAAGCATGACGCTCACACGGGCACTCTCAGCATGGCCCACACTAAGTCCATGACGACAAACGTGTGGGAAGTGGACTGTAACTTGATGTTCACAGTCTCTCAGCCTGCCTGTGTCCAAGCAGGTGTAGGAAAGGATAGTCCAGAAGGGTTCCCTCAGGGCCCCCGAGCTTGAGCACAGAGCATGGCCAGCATGATACTGAATGCCATTACCTCAGTGCTCAGAGATTCTCTCCTGCACTTGAAAGTACTTCATCTTTTTCATAAACCCAATTAGTATCTAGGAGGGATG